>NC_012873.2:34356079-34657505 GCF_000003195.3 Sorghum bicolor
GACTCTCAAAAACCAATCCTTCCATCCCATGGTAGGACTGGGCCAGGAATGGAAGGTGTCCTTCCACAGATCTAGAGAAAAGTTCTCAGCTCTAAAGGGGATTCTGTTTGTCTCTGCGTTAATAAGGTCGGTGGGATCTGGATTCCCTAGTGGACCAAGACATTGAAGGTGTGGCTGATCGGTAGGGATGACAATTTTATTGGATAGATCCTAATGGTTTTGAAGATAAAAAGAAGAACAAAGGAAGAAAAAGGAAAAACGTTCAGTAAAATAAATTGCGGATAAACAGGGATGCGGTAAAGGTACAAGAGGTAGGATGATGAACTAACCTCGGGAACGGTGAAGTTGATGGCCATCTCTTTGCGAAGAGGATGATCGAAGACTTTGAGGCTGGTGAACAAAGGGCTTCGTTGGAGATCTTGGAGCTCTCGAACAGCGCCGCCACCAGGAAAGTGGAGTTAGGGCTGTAGAATGATGTGATGGAGAAGAAGTACCCGAGAAGGAACTATTTATAGGACAAAACGGGTAAGGGCAAATCTGACTTATCCCTTCGCCGTATCCGTGAAATCCGAGGGTACTCAGGTAGATATGGTAACTGTTCGCACGGTAATCAAGGGATTGTGCAGGTGATTTGACAGGAAGCGGTCATCATCCAGAGATATTTCACTGTGCGGGATCTCCCGGTCGGTCCATCGGCAGCGCCTTGTAACGGTAATATTGCCGATGGGCGAATAAAGTGGGATAGCCGTTTGGGAGGATAAGATACTTTACTGAACAGGATGTCCTGGTCAGTTCATCGGCAAGTCTCTGTAACGGTTGTCGATGCATATGTCTATAATAAATATTGTAGATCTCGTTGAGTTGATCTTGATATAGGTCAGCGTTGGAGGGGAAAACACCTCGCCGACATAAAATGATGGTTTCCCAAGGACAAGCTTAGTGTCCTAAAATAAGCACTGATCAGATCGTAATATGAGCTATTAATTATTTGCAACATTATCTTGTGTATTGAGCATATAAGGATAATTGTAAAAATATTCCTTCGGGTATTCTTGCCACTAACCTTTCCAGGATTGGAGCAAGTAGATCGGATGAATGACAAGCACAAGGTATGTCCAACCAACCATCATACAACATTTAATTAAATTCATCCAAACTTGAATTTTGCAAAATTCAAGCTTGGGGGAGTACTTTACATAAAAACATCATTTGCCATGTTGCTATGTTGGTTGTCCCTACCTTTGAGACATGCTTAATTTGTTAAATACTAATCACACTACTTCATCTCCACTTGAGTAAATCTCTATAAATGCTCCCATGCTACCTTTATTTGCTTTAGGATATGTCTAGGTTTGGAGTAGTTTCATTTATCTCTTAATTAAGCATGGTGCTTAGTTTAGGAATGATGATCTTACTTCCAAGGGTTTTTAAATTAAGCATGGTGCTTCGGTTAAAAACGCCCTCCTAAATCAAATTAGACATGGTGTCTAGGTTGATTTTTGAGCCGATAGTATGCTATAGTATATATTGGATATTTTGTTGGACTAACCCCTGCAGGAAAACATTCAATATCGACCTGGGAAGTCCTAAGATAAACTCACATTGGAGATAAAGAGAGAGACACATGAAGTTTAACAATTTACACAAGGAAGACATAGCTAATAAGAGATGATGCATTGAGGATGCCACAAACACGATGCACAACCACTAAGAAAGGAAAGCTTCCACAAGGTGATACTATACCATCACTCTTCAAGTAAGGTAACATCTTAAGGTACTTGACTATCGCTTTTATAAGCTTCTCCTTGGTTCTGGCGTTCACATGAATAAAAGAGACAAATGTATGATTTGTAGCTCCAAATTAACCAACCCAATTAATTCAACATGTTTAGTCCTTTAATCATTGTTCTTAGTACTACCTTCATGATCCCACACTCCTGATCATATAAGCTAAAATGTTGCACATTCAATATTTGGAAGATATAAACAAAATATAAATATAGATAAATTATCTTTCCATTAGGTTGAGCCATCTAATCTGCCAAATGTTTCAAATGCTACACTCATGATCCATCAACTTTGTCTTGCTCACTATGCTTAAGGTTAGAGAAGAACAAATACACTTTTGGTTCTGTTAGTGTTTTCCACCAACAGGGCCCATGCACATGATCTCTGCCTTGTCTCTATGAACATGTACACTTCAAGCAAAACATGGAGGAGTTTTACAACTCCTAGACTCCACCAAGTGAAGGACCTGGATCTACGAGCACAAACACACTGAGCAGGATATTGCCAACACTGCACTTCGAACTGCTGGGCAAACGATGAACATGGGTGACACTGTATCAAGAGGTGCAGACGTCAAGGTCCACACCTAATCAAATGGAACCATGGCCCTACAACCAACATACATTCATCTCCAGATGATTTCTAGGTTATTGATATGGGAGAAGACGAGTACAATCCACTCATCATCCTTGGGAGACCGTTCCTCGGCACCGTTAAAGCAATCATCTACATTGGAACCAGAGAAGTCCACATGCATTTCCCCTCTGAGAAGGTACGCCGCTATTTTACTGACCTTAACTATATAGTTGAAGACTCTAAGCAGGTCAGGACAAGAAGAAGACGACGCAACCGCAACTAGAGGAGGCAAACCATCAAGGACGGATGGGCAGACTACGAAGGAGAAGTGGTAAGGTCTGAAGACATACAGCTTGAACGGAACTGTCCTGAGGAGACCGTAGCACCGAGTCAGGTGTGGAGAGAGAAGATAGTTATACGAAGAGGAGGCACCGCTGGAACCACCGACTACGCCATCCAGCGAATCCCAGGACGACTGAGAAAAACGGAGAGCCCCGTTCGGAGGACTTAAAAAACTAAACACCTTGCCAAGAGGTAAACTTGGTAGTTATCCTTTTCCCTTCAATTATTTAAAATAGTTTGCTTAGTTAATCAAGTTCATATCATCTCGAAAAGGAAACCACAATATTTATTCGTTGCACTGCATCATAAAATCTAAAGCCCCATGTGAGTAGACTTATGGTTTAAAACCCATAGGTATATTGACTATGGTGGCATAAGATAAATATGTTTTCATCTTACAATAAAAATATAAAAATAATAAGTGCATGATCTTGCTATATAAATATAATTTATTAGGAGGAAATTCAATATGATAAAGGCTAAGAGATTTTATGCTAACACTTAACCAGTTCCACAAAGCTTTGTTGTCTATTTTAGTTCCACAGAATTCAAGGATCAAAGAAGACTAGCAGACGAAGGACATCCTAATCGCAGTAAGGGTGTTGCCGACATTCAGATACACCTCCGTCACCTGCTAGCTACATCAGAAGAAATTACGTCAAAATCCAGCTTGGGGGAGAGCACCCCCATTTATCCAGCTAAGTGTTTCTACTTGCATTTATACTTTACTCAAATAATAAAAATATGCATAATCATAAAAACCCAAATAAATATTTTGTGTTGATTGCTTAGTTTGTTAAATAAATAAATAAATAAAGTTTGCTATGAACCCTCATGATAAGCTCTCACATGGAAATGATGAATAGTTGCTCTGCCATGACTAGTTCTCAAAATTGAAATCTCTCTCAAGTTTAGGCATAACTGTTATAATTTAAACCTGCTCTAAACCTGAACTTGTGGGAAGAGTACTTGATCTAAAGTCTAAGTTGTTAACGGATATGATATGGGAAGGTTGAGCTGCTGTTTATCTGTTCCTAGAGATGCTAGAATTCTGGAGTATTTTATCTTTGAAAATCTTTACAATGTTGCATGATGAGGTCTTGTATGATGCGAGTTTAAATTCCTACCACAGCCATATATACATGCTTGCTAGACTTTGAGCCACACATTTACGTTTTTACTGCTTATGAGCATTGAGTGTGGTCAAGTTGTGTAGACCCTTAGGAGCTTGTTATGTGGTTAAAATCAAGATTCACTTGCACGTTCACTCATACATGCTACTTCTACTCCGGAAGTACGCATCCACATACATCCACTCAATTCCATCTCCACATTCACCTAAAATTATTCTACTCCTAATCCGGGAGAGAATAGCCAAAAACATTCTCCTATTTCTGTTTTTCCCTATGAAATAAATGCTCTAGTTGTCTTGGTTATTACCACTTGCTATGTTATTTCAGGAGATGAGTGCTCTAAAAAAATAAAAAAAGTGAATACGAGGAAATAAAAAGGGGCAAGTGCCCGAAACCTCGAAGAAAATAAAAAGTGAGACGAGAGGTAAAAATGGACAAGTGTCCGATAGTAGAATTAGGGGTACAAGATACCCACCTGAGAGAAAAGAAAAAGAAAATATAGAGCATCTCATTCTCCTCAGAAAGCTTCAAAGTCCAAGAAAGGTATGTATCCCCTCAAAAGAGCAAAAGTAGGATTAGACTTTCACCATTGTTATTACCATCATCACCATACACCATTCACTCGCCACACATGCACATCTTGATTTGACTTATTGACTTGTTTCTCTGGATCCATGGTTTGACTATGCAATAAATGTCTTGTAAGTATGTATTATCTGTCTCCCACCTATGAGCTCCAGATATCAAAACCTTATTATAGTAGGGTGAGAGAGAAGGCAATATCACTATGCCTCATACCAAAAATACCACATACTTTGAGAGAAGGCATATACCATTACTGCCTTGGAAAGGATCTAGAAATACCACAAAAGAGAGATTTGAGAGAGTCATACAAGGAATCTCTGAGTTTTATTTGAAAATTTACAAAAAAACTCGAGAGCTATAACTGATCAAGAATAAGAGACATGGCGCATGACTAGACTGTTCCATCTTTTAACTGCTCAAGACAGAAGTGATATTTACAAGCCCCATGGTGAAAGGTAAAATGAGTAAGTTTTAAGTCTTAACAGTTTACTCTAACTCAGAGATGAGATCTTACTTTTAAGGCATGAAACCACTGCAGAAACTTTTGAGTCCATCCTTGCTGAGGAACGAGCAAGAGATAAGCTTGGGGGAGTTGTTGACGATCCTTAGGTACCAAATATAATCATCAAATATATGGAAGAAAGGCCCACACGTCGGGTTTACATAGAGATATTAACATTTTGCGCAATTTTCTATCATCTAGAATACTCCAGAAGCCACGGGAACGAACGGGAAGGCGATCACGCCCGGGGGCAGGGCGGCCGCCCTCCCCCCTTGGGCGCCCGCCCAGGTGTTGTGGCCAATCATGTTCAATCTTGCGGATTATGCTCCACCAACCTAAAGCATCAAGGAGAACCGTTCAATCAATGTCGGCTTGATCCGACGGCCCACGTTCACCTGAGGGGACTATATATGCAGACCCCCTGGCCCCTAGAGGAGAACAAGTTCATCATAGAGTTGAGAGGTGCCCTCGAAGGATAACCTTTCCTCTAAATAGACTTAGGGCTTAGCATCCAATGTGAGAGTAGACTAGTTCTACTAGATTGAGAGAGATAGAGTGGAGGTGTAGATCGGAGGAAGATTGGAGGAACATCCTCTGTGGTGTCTAGATTCCGTGAGCCTCCCCAATAAAACAGTAGATCATCCATACCAAGGTTAGAATGAGATTACGTTTGTAGTCTTCTCTATACATCATTCACATCGAGTCACATTCTTTGTAGCCTAAAGGGTAGTAGCAATAGATTTGGTTAGTCAGATGCACGCTTTCTCCCAATGGTAAAAATATAAATATGATACTCTGGATAACCTCCCGGGTGAAGTGCTCACCGATATCTGTGCGCTTGCGGATCATTTCCTGATGGCGTTACCAAATATCAACAGAGATGAGCACTAGCATCTTCGTGCGCCTTTCCACAGAACTGGTTGGCTTGCACCATGTTGATGAGTCCAGGCTTGAGCTCAAAGTTGTCGTCGATCTCTGCAACAGGTCCAGTGCGGATGTTGTCCGTAGTGGGAGCCGAGAACTCACGGATCGATTTGTTCGCCATGACTTCGAACTCTGAAGACAAGTTCCAGGTGAAACTTCAGTGATCTTCTTGATTGGATGAAGCTTCGTGCTAAAGTGTTGACAATCTCTTCTTGAGCTTGGCTCTTGTTTTTCTAAATAATCCTTCGGGATTGTCAACAAAATTACCTAGAAGATGTCTTCTATTCATACATCAGCCTGCATAAAATAATAAAAAATAGTGAAATACAGGGTTAAAGTTGTACGAGAGAATTGATGATCTCAATCATATTAGTGATGCGCATAATGACTCATTATTCCTTATTCATTCCTTATTAGTAAATCAACCTTCCCCGGCAACGGCGCCAAAAATGCTTGTTGGGCATTCTTAACGTCATTACCAAAAGTAGACTTAGTTTTCTAATTCTGATAACGGCGCCAAAAATGCCGAACCTATCCCTCATGCCACTTAAGCCAAGTTGTCGTCCCCAGCATGACATGAGAGACGCGGTATTGAAATATGCAATTGCTCTTCTGAATGAATAATAAATGAGATCTGCAAGCACACAGATTAATACTGATGTAGCATTTTAACCGGGAAGTATTCCAGGTATCGTTATTTATATTTTTACCACTAGGAAGGGATTGCTAATCATCAATGTTGATTATGGAATGAAATATGGAAATGAGTATCTATCATTGCATGTGTAATAGAGAGCATTTATCTATCTCTTTCATACAGGGATAAATGTCACATAAAATATAGATAAAGTATGAATGGTGACAATTAATCTGATCAGCATAACTAGCCACATATAATAATGATAAGCACCTCAACATATATTATAGCAAGTCATTAGCATGGAATTAGGATGAACTACAAGAATATTTCCTAAGTTATTCTTAACTATAAAGTCTAGCATATCATAGTTAGTGCAATTATACTTGGCAATCATTGCAAGACAGGACTACGCCCATGCATAGTGATATTATCAAGGAAGATGAGAAACATAGCAATCACTCCCCTGTAATAATGTTGCCCTGCCTGCCCTATACACGAGAGGGGCACTATATAAGAAACAATGGAGTTGTCACCACCACAAACTACCCCGCGATCCGGCATATAGGGTACAATCGTAGATAAATACGGTATAGGCACCATGCCTACAAAATACTTATCATTTACCCACTGTACACATGGATAAACGCTATGCGATCCTAAACATGTATATAATTCCAATCTAACTAAGCCAAGCATATAACTATGATAAACTAAGAACAATATAATTGCAAATATAAACAAGTAGAGCAAAGTCATAATCAATATATTGAAGTAGAACAAAGTCATATTCATAATATTGAAGAACAATGATGAACAAATGAAGAACAGTAGAGGAATTACCAAGAATCCTCTTGATAGATCCAGAAAATAAATCGAAGATTGACTCCTTCTAGTTCTAATCCTATGTAGCTATGCTAAACTAGAGATCTATTGATGTGGTGGCTCTAGGGCTTGATCAGGGACTTCTTCTCCTAAGATGGATGAATGAATTAGTTCTTCAGAGGTCTACTCCTCCAAGGGCTAGGGGGTCTGCTTATATAGTCCCTCCAAATGAATATGGACCGTCGGATCAAACTGACCTTAATCGCACGGTTTTCCTTAATCCTTTAGGTCGGTGGAGCATGATCCGCGAGGTGGAGTTTGATTGGCTCTCAGGCCAGGGCGGGCGCCTAAGGGGGGAGGGCGGGCGCCCTGGCCCCGGGCCCGTTCGTTCCCGTGGCTTCTGGACTCTTCTAGATGTTGGATAATTGTGGTGCACGTTAATATCTCTATGTAAACCCGACATGTGGGCCTTTCCTCCATATTTCCTGATAACCCCCTGCAGAAATAGACAAACACCAAAACTCGTGGAATTCTGTCAGATAAAACCCTAAGTCTGGGTGTTGGTTGCATTTGGATCCTTTTATTTATTTATTTGTTGATTATATTTGATACTTAAGGACCGTCAACAGTAGGCACATTGATGTTGGTTCTAGGGTTGCATGCTCGAGCATCTAGGCACATTGATGCATGTTCTAGGGTTCTAGCACTTGCTTCAAGATCACAAAGTGCATTGTTGAAGTATTGGTTTCCGATCGAGCAATCAATGGTGGGGCATCCTGGATCCTTCTTCTTCTTTGGTGGTTTGTTGAGGATGGCCGCACTACATTCTTCTGTCAGCTTGATCACCTTAGTGGTGGGCAGTGGTCTCTTCTTGTTAAGAATATCGCTAATGTACTTTGCATATGTGGGTACCTGTATGGCATCAAGTAGAGGTATGTTGACATATAATTTTTGAATGACCTCTACAAACTTACCGAACTGCTCATCCGACCATAGTCCTCTCTTTCTTCTAGGAAATGGCAAATAGTTGGTGTCGTGAAAATCTTTCCTCATTTCTCCAGTACTAGGTGGTTGTAGCAACTCTTCTGCTTCAAGAGGGCTCTCTTATTCTATCACTGTTGGTTGCACTGGTGCTAGTGTTCTTTGCTTCTCTCTTGGATGTGGGGGATCCTTGGTAGCTTTCCCCTCTCTAGTAGTTATGTTCTTTACCTACTCAATGTTAGTGGCAGCAGGCAATGCAGCAACTAGCTTTGCTAATTTAAGCTCTACCCTTTTATTAAGAGTGTATTGCTCATCAAGGGCAATTAATAGAAAGTCCATTTTATTGTGTATATCTTTTAAAGATGATTCATTATCTCCTTTAATGAAAGTTGCTTAAAAGTATTACCTGAATTCATACCTTTTCAATTGGGTTGACTTGAAGTGGGTTCATATTTGTATGCTGTCTCAATGGCCCTCTGATCTTCTTTGTACTTGGCCCTCTGGTCAAGCCAATGGTGCAAATTTTCCATCTTGGTTGATAGTGCATTTACTTCTTTGGGTATTTCTTCAGTTTGATGACAATGTTGAGCTTTATCATGGAACCAGCTTTGGTTTTCTGCTATCTTATCCAAAAGTATCTATGCTTTTCCAATTGTAAGCTCCAAAAATGATCCCTTAGTAGATGCATCTAAGCACTCATGAGACTTTTGGGTTAATCGATAGTAGAAGGTTTGCATAAGTAACCATCTGGCCATTCAATGGTGACGACAATCTGATATGTATCCTTGAAAACGCTCCCATGCTTCTCGAATGGTTTCTGTCTTATGCTGTTGGAAACTGACAATATTTCCTCTTAAGGCAGTTGTTTTGCCTATAGGGAAAAACTTTGCTAGAAAGGCATCTGACAAGTTCGTCCAAGTGTTGATGTTTTCTTGATTGGTGTAGAACGACTTCCTTGCTCTTCCTTGCTCTTCCTTGCATCTGACAAGCCCCCTCAAATGAACGTTGGCCGTCGAATCAAACCGACCTTACTCGCACGGTTTTCCTTGAAGATTAGAGGCGGTGGAGCACGATCCAGGAGACGGAGCTTGATTGGCCCTTGTAGCTGGCGGGCGCCCAAGGGGGTTGGGCGGGCGCCCTGCCCCCGGGCCCGTCCGGCCTCCCGTTCACTCTCGTGGCTTTTGGACTCTTCTAGGTTGAGGAAAATTGCCGCACACATAATTATCTCGTTGTAAACCCGACGTGTGGGCCTTCCTTCCATATTTTCCAATAACCCCTTGCAGAAATAGACAAACACCAAAACTCGTGGAATTCTGTCAGATAAAACCCTAATTCTAGGTGTTTGGTGCATATTGATCCTTTTCCATGTTTAGTTGACGGTTGAATTTGGCACTTAAGGACCGTCAACATGGTGTACGAGGCCCCATGAGTCAAATGAGTTTTCAGGCAAGCCGAGGAGCCACTAGTGACTACCTTGGTCGAGGACAACCGGGAAATATTTTATCATGACGTGCTTGTCCCCTGTTGCTGACCGGACCGCGATCTCATAAAGGGTGATCCAGTTCTCAGGGTTTTCCTTGACGTCGTATTTTTTGAGCTTCTCGAGCTTGAAATTACGCAGCCATATGACTTGCCGGAGATGCGAGGAGAACTGTTTTAAGCCTGGAGGGCCGTGAGCTGCATCGTACTCGAAGTGGCACACGTTTTCGTGTGCCGCCCTATCATTGATGCGTCTGTTGATGCGCTCGCGGGCGTCCTTGTGAGAGAGGTTCTGCCGTAGATCACGGGTTCTTCCCTGGTCTACCTCCTGGTCATGCCCGCGTCGTTGCTCGTGGTTGCGACCGGCGTCCTGACCGCGGTCATCGCGATGAGCTTCCCTCCTACGGTCATCAATGGGCGAATGGCTGCGGCGATGACCGCTGGGTCGTGGTGAGGCCCGACTGTGATGGGTCTGGTCAGAGGTGACCTACGTGTAGGAGATGGCTTGAACCCTTTTGAGGAGATCTGCAGTCTGTCCCATGGTAGCAGTTAACTGTGCCCAGATGTTAGTCCTAACATCCCTATATTCTGGGGTGTCTGGGAGTCGGTCGAGGTTTTCCATGGTGACAGCCACGTTAGCGCTTGGTGTCTTGAACACTTGCTGGTTCCCCACCATGTCGAAGGCGTCGTCAAGGTTATTCGGGACCACCTGCCACTGTTCTTCATCTGCTCGTCGCTGAGCACGATCGGTGTTGCGCTGCTCGCGCTGCTGCCTTTGCTCATTGGTTTCTTCATCGATGACTGGTTCATCGTTGCTAACATTCAAAACCAAATCTCCTCATCAAGGTGGAAAAACCGGGAACCGGGGCAAACCCGGGGGGTAAGGCAGGAGATCTAAGTCGTAAACTTCATCCTCGGGGTGTACAACCTCGGTGGGGACAAAGCATGTGCTGGAGTTTGTGCTGGCAGTTTTGTCCTCTGGCAAAGTACGGACAAAAACCATATTGAAAAAGTGGCGTGTCGGGCGCACTGTTGACGGTCCTTAATGCTCACATTTAACCGTCAACTAATCATAGAAAAGGATCCAAATGCAACCAACACCCAGACTTAGGGTTTTATCTAACAGAATTCCACGAGTTTTTGTGTTTGTCTATTTCTGCAGGGGGTTACTAGGAAATATGGAGGAAAGGCCCACACGTCGAGTTTACATAGAGATATTAACATGTGCGGCAATTTTCTATCATCTAGAAGACTCCAGAAGCCACGAGAACGAAGCGGAGGCAGAACATGGCCTGGCCCAGGGCGCCTACCCTAGAGACCAGGGCGCCCGCCCACCTCTAGTGCCCAATCAGGGTCAACTCCGCGGATCATGCTCCACTGACCTAAGGGATCAAGGAAAACCGTGCGATTAATGTCGGTTTGATCCGACGGCCCAGATTTATCTGAAAAGACTATATAAGCAAGGCCCCCTAGCCCCTAGAGATCATACCTCTTCTACAGAATCAAAGTTAGGGTTTCAATTCTTCATCTAAGTAGAGAGGATCCCTCTAGTTCATCTAGTTCTAGCTCTAGTTCATCTAGTTCTAGTTCATCTGGTTCTAGTTCTAGTTCCTCTAGTTCTAGTTCTAGTTAGTTCTAGTTGTAATATAGAAAATAAGGAGAGAGAAGAGGAGAGCGGAGGAGGAGCCGGATCTGTCGGATCTTCCTCAACATTGTACTTTTGCAGCAACTGGTTCGTTCTTCATCGTTCTCCAGGTTCTTCAATTCATAACTCCTGAGTTCTTTAATTACTTTTATTTACATTCAAGTTATTTATTGGGTTCCCGCTTGCATCAAGTGCTCTAGTCTTTGCAACGCTAGAGTAGTAATAATAGATTAGACATGGTGTTTAGTCTTGCAATTACCTGGAATTGCACCCAATCCCGCGGATTGTTGTGGTAGCCCTAGGGTAGTGACAGCCCTAACGGTCGATGTATTCCACCTCGTTTAGATCGGTGTTTGTAGGACCGTAGTCAGAGCTTCCTAGCCCCCTTCTCATTTCTTTATGTGGTTAGTGTTCTGATGTCCCGAAATAAATAATCTTTGAAGTAATTCTTGATTCTTAGATCAACTAGAGAACTCTCAGGAAACTTCCTCTCTTCCCACCAAAAAATAATTATATAGTTATCCTTGGGCGATCTTGAATCTTAATTTGTACACTCACGTTCCCTGTGGAAAATCGATACTCTGGAATACTCCCGGGTGAAAGCTACATCGGTATCTGTGCGCTTGCGGATTTTTCTGTTTGCGTTTAAAATACCCAACAAGCTTTCTAGCGCTGTTGCCGGGCAACGGTAGTTGTGCTAGTTTCGAACCAAGTCGTCCGTGTATCCTTTTTCTTTTCCTTTTTTACCACACTCACCTTACCATTTTCACCATACCACATGGATTTCACTCCTATCTATAAATTCTTTGCTCCAAAGGGCGAGTTATTAGAGCCACCACCATCATCGCATCCTATTCTTACAGATGGCTATGACCTCGGCCCTGATCTAATAGCCATGATTCAGGAGCAACCCTTCTCTGGGCAAGTAGATGAAGATCCATACATCCACCTTAGAGAATTCGAGCAGTTGTGCTCTTGCCGATCTATTTCCGGCATGACACAAGAAACCCTTAAATGGAAATTATTTCCGTTCTCCCTTTTGGGAAGAGCAAAAAAGTGGTATGCTCATTCTGTAGGAGGCGTTAATGGAAATTGGGATGAACTTCGGGACAATTTTTGTCTCGCTTTCTTCCCACTTTTTCGAATCGCTGACCTTAGAATCGAAATTCTTACATTCAAATAAAGAGAGAAGGAAACTTTAGGAGCAGCTTGGGCTAGGTTCACAAGCCTTAGTAATTCCGGTCCAAACCATTCCCAGCCTGACCATGTATTGTACTACCACTTTTATCGTGGTCCAAACAAGGAAGCTGCTCTTCACCTCGATGTTGCTTCAGGAGGCTCATTCACACACAAACTCACAGATGAGGGGAAAGCTATCCTAGAGAGAATCCTTGAAAATACCCCTTACACAGACATTTATGATGAGTTTCCTGAAGAAGAAAAAAAAGTCGAGCCTAATCCTAAACCAAAAGATGAGGAACTTGCAACCGAGTTAGAAATTCCACCTGACCCATCTCTTAATTTGGTTGTAGAGAAACCTCCTGATAAGGGAATGCAAAACCAACTAAGGGATGATGAACCACCACGTTTAGAGCATCCCTTTGAATTCGAGGAAGATCTTTTTGAAGATTATGGAAACACCTCGAATTTTCGTATCCAAACACGACCTCTAGCAGGGACCACTCAATCCGTTCTAAGAGTAGAATCTGTTGACATAGAACACATCAAAAGCCTTTCGGCTATTCTGAGTTATGAATGGCTAAGAGAAGCAGAGCTGTCTCCTGAGGTAGCTCGGATCATCACTCCTTCAACCATTCTTCCGTGCCAAATTAGAGGGTCCGTTAGAAGGTCCACTACAATCCATATGTTGGGATAAATTTTATTTCCAAAGAGTTAGCTGACACTCTTTATCCCAACGAGTCCATAACGCCATCTCAAAAACTTTTACAAAGTCCATCTAGATTAATTCTAGAAAGCCATGGGGTATTAAGGGCAGTTCCTGTTAGAATCAAGGACTCTGGAATATGTCTAGATTTTCACATTTTTGACATACCGGAGCTTCCTCTCTTGATTGGCAGACCAATCATGAAACTTCTACAAGAACACCCACAACGAGGTCATTTAGACTTCAAGGTTGGGAATTCCACTATTGTTGTTCCTCTTGCTAGATCAATTAACACGATAGTGGAACCCAAACTTGAACCAGATCCTATTGAGGAGATCTTAATGCTGACTCAAGAGGAGATGGGCCAACCATTCTTTAATCATGAACACTTTGTTCAAGAAGAAGAAGAGTTGTTAGAACCCGTTGAGCTAGACAAAAATGAACAACCTTCACCTCCTTCGATAGAGTTAAAACCTCTTCCTTCTGGCCTTAGATATGTCTTTTTGCACAACAACCCAAAAACTCTAGTAATTATCAGTGACAAGCTTTCCGATTATGAAACACAACAACTTGTCACTGTTCTTGAAAGGCATAGATCAGCATTTGGCTACTCTCTCGAAGATCTCACGGGCATTAGTCCCATTCTCTGCACTCATCGTATCCCTATTGATCCCAATTTTACACCTTCAAGGGAACCGCAACGGAGACTTAACAATGCTATGCGAGAGGTTGTTAAGAAAGAGGTCCTCAAACTTTATCATGTTGGGATTATTTATCTTGTGCCACATAGTGAGTGGGTTAGCCCTGTTCAAGTAGTGCCAAAGAAAGGAGGAATGACGGTCATTAGGAATGAGAAGAATGAACTCATCCCTCAACGAATTGTCACTAGGTGGCGTATGTTTATTGACTATCGAAAACTCAACAAGGCTACAAAGAAAGATCACTTTCCGTTACCCTTCATTGATGAAATGTTGGAACGGCTTGCAAACCACTCTTTCTTTTGTTTCCTTGATGGTTATTCTGGATATCACCAAATCCAAATCCACCCAGATCACCAAGAAAAGACTACCTTTACATGCCCGTATGGAACTTATGCATACCGACGAATGTCGTTCGGATTGTGCAATGCTCCAGCTTCTTTCCAACGGTGCATGATGTCTATTTTCTCGGACATGATTGAGAAGATCATGGAGGTTTTCATGGATGATTTTACCGTCTATGGCAAAACCTTCGATCATTGTTTGGAGAATTTAGATAGAGTCTTGCAGCGATGTGAAGAAAAGCACTTAATCCTGAACTGGGAGAAATGCCATTTTATGGTTCAGGAAGGAATAGTGCTAGGACATAAAGTGTTCGAACGTGGTATAGAAGTGGATAAAGCAAAGATTGAAGTTATTGAAAAACTTCCACCTCCCACGAATGTGAAAGGAATCCGTAGCTTTTTGGGACATGCAGGGTTCTATAGACGCTTTATCAAGAACTTCTCTCAAATTGCTAGACCCCTAACTAGTCTCCTAGCTAAGGATGCACCTTTCATCTTTAGTGATGAGTGTCATGAATCTTTTCAAACTCTTAAGAAAGCACTCATCTCAGCCCCGATTATCCAACCACCTGATTGGAATCTTCCTTTTGAGATAATGTGTGATTCTAGCGATTTTGCTGTTTGTGCCGTTTTAGGACAAACCAAGGATAAAAAGCATTATGCCATATCCTACGTTAGCAAAACCTTGTCTGGACCATAGCTCAATTACACTACAACTGAAAAAGAGCTTTTGGCTGTTTTCTTTGCTATAGACAAGTTTAGATCTTCCTTAGTGGGGGAAAGATAATCATCTATTCAGACCATGCTGCTCTCAAGTACCTCCTCACTAAGAAAGATGCTAAGCCTCGTCTAATTCGATGGATTCTTCTACTCCAAGACTTTGACATAGAAATGCGAGATAGGAAGGGAGTTGAGAATTCCGTAGCCGACCACTTGTCTAGACTTCAATATAAGGAAACACATGATGAGCTTCCCATAAATGACTACCTAAGGGATGACACCCTGCTTAAGATAACACATGCAGATCCATGGTACGCAGACATCGTCAACTTTATAGTAAAAGGCTATGTCCCACCCTGTACAAACAAAAGGAAGTTGCTTCACGATAGTCGTTTCCACCTTTGGGATGAGCCATATCTTTTCCGAGTCTGCGCTGATGGAATCTTGAGAAGGTGTGTTCCTATGGCTGAGGCTACTCAAATTATGGAAAGATGCCATGCCTCGCCATATGGGGGACACTATGGAGCATTCCGGACACATGCTAAAATTTGGCAAAGTGGTTTTTTCTAGCCAACGATGTATGAAGATACAAAGGACTTTGTCAGGAGATGCCACCGATGTCAAAAACATGGGAATATCAACTCACGAAATGAAATGCCTCTCATAAATAATCTTCAAGTAGAACTTTTTGATGTATGGGGCATTGATTTCATGGGGCCATTCCCTATGTCCGGGAATTGTGAGTATATCTTAGTAGCTGTGGACTACGTGTCCAAATGGGTAGAAGCCCTACCTTGTAGATCAGCTGATTCAAAACATGCCAACAGAATGTTCCATGAAGTAATCTTTCCTTGCTTTGGTATACCCCTGATAGTTATAAGCGATGGAGGTTCCCACTTCATTGACAAAATCTTCCGGAAGTACCTAGCCGATCATGGAGTTCGACACAACGTCGCAACACCATACCATCCTTAGACTAGCGGTCAAGCCGAAACATCTAACAAACAAATCAAAAATATTTTACAAAAGACTGTAGATGAGATGGGTAAGGGGTGGAAGGACAAACTTCCTGACGCACTTTGGGCATATAGAAATGCATTCAAAACACCCATAGACATGTCACCTTATCAACTTGTATATGGAAAAACTTGTCATTTGCTTGTGGATGTAGAGTTTAAGGCTCATTGGGCACTCAAGAAACGGAACATGGATCTCCACCTCGCTAGCGAGAATCGTCTGATGCAACTATCTGAGCTAGAAGAATGGAGAGAGAAAGCCTACCACAATTCAAGGATCTATAAAGAGAGAACAAAACGATGGCATGATAAGAGAATCAAGCACAAGGAGTTTAAGCCTAGAGATAAGGTTCTACTATTTAATTCAAGAGTTAAGCTCTTTGGGCATGGTAAGCTACGAAGGTCTGAGCTACTATTCAACTTGTTCCAAGTTTCGCTAGAGTTCTGGAGATTTTATCTTTTGAAAATCTAAAAATGATGAGATCCTATTTGACATAATACCTAGAGTCTTATGAGATATAAATATTAAAACTGTGGGCACTTGCTTTGTTCAAGCCATTGTTAATTCTTGTAGTTTTGGTTGAGAGAATTATCATGCTCCAAGGATTAAGGTCTTTTTGTTTTAAACATATAAAAGATTCACTCTTCCGAAGTATTATTGCGTTAGAGGCATGGGACTATGCAAAAATTTGATTCGAGAAAAAAGGAGAGTGAGACGAGAGGTAAAAATGGACAAGTGTCCGAAGTAGAATTAGGGGTACAAAGATACCCACCTGAGTGGAAAAAATGGACACGTGTCCGATAGTAGAATTAGGGGTACTGGGTGCCCACTTAAAAAAAGAGAGAAAGAAAAAAAAATGATAGCCCATGGTCCCACTAATAAGCAATATGCCTGTAAGAGATGACAAACTTTTCAAAAAGGTCAAAGGTCTTGATCTAGGAGTATGACATTCCTCTCCCCTGACTCCGAGCATTGACATAGCAAAATGCAAAGTAAGTATGCTAAAACTTTTTAAAGCTCTACTTATATATCTTTCGAGAAGGCAAATTCCTCAGTTTTATTTTGGAAACTTACAAAAAAACTCCAGAACAAAGGTAAAACAGAAGAACTTGAGACATAGTGCTTGACTTGATCGTTCTGTTTTTCAATCACTTAAGACCTTAGTGATAACTTAAACCCTACAATAAGAGGCATAAAAGTAACCCCTGTTTTCTTGCTGATTTTAGCTTTGCTCAGGGACGAGCAAAGGTTAAGCTTGGGGGAGCTTGTTGACGGTCCTTAATGCTCACATTTAATCGTCAAATAATCATAGAAAAGGATCCAAATGCAATCAACACCCAGACTTAGGGTTTTATCTGACAGAATTCCACGAGTTTTGGTGTTTGTCTATTTCTGCAGGGGGTTATCAGGAAATATGGAGGAAAGCCCCACATGTCGGGTTTACATAGAGATATTAACATGTGCGGCAATTTTTTAACATCTAGAAGACTCCAGAAGCCATGGGAACGAAGCGGAGGCAGAATGGGCCCTGGCCCAGGGCGCCTGCCCTAGAGACCACGGCGCCTGCCCACCTCTAGTGCCCAATCAGGGTCAAGTTCGCGGATCATGCTCCACCGACCTAAGGGATCAAGGAAAACCGTGCGATTAATGTCGGTTTGATCCGACGGCCCAGATTCATCTGAAAAGACTATATAAGCAAGGCCCCTTGGCCCCTGGAGATCATACCTCTTCTATAGAATCAAAGTTAGGGTTTCAATTCTTCGTCCAAGTAGAGAGGATCCCTCTAGTTCATCTTGTTCTAGCTCTAGTTCATCTAGTTCTAGTTCTAGTTCATCTAGTTCTAGTTCTAGTTCCTCTAGTTCTAGTTCTAGTTAGTTCTAGTTGTAATCTAGAAAATAGGGAGAGAGAAGAGGAGAGAGAAGGAGGAGCCGGATCTGTCGGATCTTCCTCAACATTGTACTTTTGCAGCAACTGGTTCGTTCTTCATCGTTCTCCAGGTTCTTCAATTCATAACTCCTGAGTTCATTAATTACTTTTATTTACATTCAAGTTATTTATTGGATTCCCGCTTGCATCAAGTGCTCTAGTCTTTGCAACGGTAGAGTAGTAATTAATAGATTAGACGTGGTGTTTAGTCTTGCAATTACCTGGAATTGCACCCAATCCTGCGGATTGTTGTGGTAGCCCTAGGGTAGTGACAGCCCTAACGGTCGACGTATTCCACCTCGTTCGGATCGGTGTTTGTAGGACCGTAGTCAGAGCTTCCTAGCCCCCTTCTCATCTCTTTCTGTGGTTAGTGTTCTGATGTCCTGAAATAAATAATCTTTGAAGTAATTCTTGATTGTTAGATCAACTAGAGAACTCTCAGGAAACTTTCTCTCTTCTCACCAAAAATAATTATATAGTTATCCTTGGGCGATCTTGAATCTTAATTAGTACTCTCGTTCCCTGTGGAAAATTGATACTCTGGAACACTCCCGGGTGAAAGCTACATCGGTATCCGTGCGCTTGCGGATTGTTCTGTTTGTGTTTAAAATACCCAACACGCACAGGTTGTCGTGATGATAGGTCCATCTCCCTGAATAGATGCTGAGTATGACGTGACACCTAGTCGGCCGCGTTACTCAGACCATGGGGAAGACTCCCATCTGGGGAGTCGTTTTGAACTGAACAGTTCGTCCTTCGGGAGTGGTTGTTATTGTCAAGGACATCCCCAGCCGTTCGTGCATGGTGGCACGAGTTGGTCATCGGGAGTCGAAAAAGTTCGGTGCCGATGCTCGAGCGGTCTGGTCTGAGATTGAATCCACCAGATCGGAGACTACAAGAAGCCTATGATTGTCACGATCGATGGCTTCAAGTAGGTCAGAATTGTCGACTCGTTTCCCTTTGTAGCGAGGAAGCAGAGGTCGAGTTGTCAGGGTCGTAGTGGTCGTGGTCGGTGTGATCGGGACCACTACTTCCGCCATTTCAGATCGGATCTGATCCTCTTCCAAGGTGGTCGTGAGGCCGCCAGCGTGAGTCATCCAGGTGATCTAGCCGACGGTGAACGTGAGGCCTTCAGCCACGGCAGCAAAAGCAGGCATGATGACCATCTTGTTCGTCTTGAGAACTATACGCACACCCCCTTTCTGGCGTGCCACTGTCGATTAAAGCGGGTCGGCAGTCTACCTTGGGGTATACCCACGGTAGTAGTTTATCGGTAGATAGGTGTGCAAGCTACGAACTTGATGGTGACGCAAGACACAGACAAGGATTTTATCCAGGTTCGGCTGCCGTGTGGGCATAATACCTACGTCCTACGTCTGATTGTATTACTATATGTTGAATTGAATTGTCTAAGGGGGGGTCCCTTGCCTCTCTTTATATAGTCTAGAGGGCATGGTTACAGATCTGGAAACTAATCCTAGTCGGTTACAATTGCTATAGATAATGCGATATCAATTCCTATTCTAACCGACTAGAATCTTGCTTGGTCTCCACGTCTTGTTTCCTTGCGCGAAACTCCGAGTAGTTGGATCAAGCCTCAAACTGTCTTGTGATGGGCCAATTCTCCCAGCCCAAGTCTAGCCGTAAGGGTATAGGGGTTTATACCGCCACAACATGTATATTTGGCTGTTGGAGGAATTTTGAACTCTCATCATACAGAAACTCATCATGTAACAATTTAAAACTTTTAAATTAAATTCTCCATAACTCTAGTATCTCTAGGATTAAGATTGATAGCAGCTCAAAACCTTCCCATACTAGACTTAGATCAAGCATTCACTACCCACAAGTTTTAGGCTCAGAGTAAAGTCTTAAGTCTAAACAATTGTGTCCAAAACTCAGAAGAGTACAAGGTTGAAAACTAGATACTTGCAAGGAATTATAGCAGAGCAACTATTCATCATCTCCATATAAGAGTTTATTCTAGAGGTTCATTATAATAGATTCATTAAGAGCTCTCCTTACCTTGCTAGATTTATTATGAAAGATAAAATATTTATTAAGTTTCTAAAGTCATTCATCTTTATATCTTATCATAACACACAAAGAATAAATTAATAAGTGAGTAAGGGATACTTAGCTCGATGTACGGGGGTTGCTCTCCCCCAAGCTGGATGTTGACATAGTCCGTTTGTGTTGCTGAGTGGCAATGAAGGTGTACTAGTCCTCCTAGAGTGTTAGGGATGATGGCTATCGAGACAACACTATGACTGTTGAAGACAACACTCCAACAAGGGATAGGATGTCCTTCTGCCTGTTAGCTCTTCTTGATCCTTTAAATTCCGTGAAGCTCAAATAGACAACAAAGCTTGTTGAACTGATTATGTGTTAGTGGTAAAACCCCTAAGCCTTGGTTATCTATAACCTTCTTAATATATTTATCTTTTAGCCGGATCATATATTTCTATACTTTTTATATTTATGATATGCAGATAGGAAAATAAATATGCTGAAATTTATTTTTATGCCACTATAGTAGATAAGTGTGTGGGCTGTTGCATCACACATCAAATACATGGGGCTTAGAATTTTCTAGATGTAATGCATGACATATTTATTTTCTTTCTCTATTGCAGAAATAGTAAAGTTGGTGTGCAACTAATTATACATTTAAGGAAAATTAAATATGCTGAAAAAAATTATGCAGTGCTCAAAAGGAAAATGTTGATAACTACCAAGCTACCTCTTGGCACTGTGTTTAGTGTTTTAGGTCCTTCGAATAGGATCTCTTACCATGCTCATTCCTTAGGTGCTTTATCTGGTCCCATAGATGGAGACCATGATTGTTGCACCCCCTGTGATGGTGTCACCTATGTTTATTGCTCTTCCAACGAGTTGGAGTTAAGTACCTTTTCTGGAGCTAGCAACATCTTCACTCATTGTACATGTTCATAGGTCTAGGATCTTCACTTGTAAGATTCTTGGGGAGTTGATTAAAGTGTACCCTGCTCATAGAGATAAGGCAGAGATCAAGTACATGGGCTCTGTTGTTGGGAAAACACCAACATATCCAAAAGGTCTGTTTATTATACTCTAGCCTTTGGCACATTGAACAAGATAAAGTTGATATATGTGTTTTGCTCTATCTGAACATGGGTGATAGGAACAAATGATTAGCAAGCTTGTAGCATTAAAACCCTTGGCATATCAGATTAACATTATGGAATGATAGTTTATTTATGCATATAACTACATGATTATGACTATCGTCTTCCAAAGATAGGATGTGCAATATTTCAGATCATTGAATTAAAAGCTACAAGATCAAGAAAGTGGTTCTAGGAACAAGCATAAAGAACTGAACATATTGAGCTAATTAGATTGGATCAAATGAGGTTGTAACTCAAAGCATGTTTGGCTCTCTACTTATGTGCATGCCAGAATCAAGGAAGATAATTTGGATGTAATAATCACTAACCAAGAGATGTTACCTTTAGTATTGACGTATGTTGAAGCTAAAACATCTTGTGGAAGCTTTCCTTGTTTGGCTAGTTATGTGTCTTGTTCATAGATAGCCTATCTTCTTTGTTGTACTCCTTTCTTATGCCATTATTTGTTCTCTGTCTAATTTGTGCTTGGACCTTTAGCTCTTCTTATTATTTTATCTCTACAAATCATTAGTGGACAACACATACCTGAAGGAGTATACAAGTAATGACAAGGGCATTGTTGTAACATAGAGCTAAGGGTCACTTTCTATGCTACAAATTTTTTTAACATACTTAGCATAACACATTTCTTATTCACAGTTACTTATTTCTAAAGGATTGATTTTATTTTCCCATCTTATGTTTAAATATAGGCATTATGAATCAACTCAAACTCATAGAAATAAAAGCATTAGTGAAATTAGAGATTGCAAACCAGCATGTGGAGGGATGAGGAAGAACTTGGTTGGATCATCTAGAGGAGTTGACCTTTCTTCCTTATGTCTTAGCTTCTCGACCTCAGAGGTGAGAGTATAGAACGTTACATGCTCTTCTCGACCTCAGAGGTGAGAGTATAGAACGTTACAGCATTGTGTTTAGTCTTTTCTTGATTCCTGATAATTAGTGGTTGATAAGAGAATGCAACTCCATGGAATGACTTGTGTTTCCCTTGTGCAAAATTCTTCATCTCTGATATGAGTTCATCTCATGACTTTCCCATTTTGGATTTGATAGTTTTTCCTACATGGTTAGTCGAACAAAATATTCCAATATTTACTAATGCATACTATCAGCTCAAAAATCAACCTAGACACCATGTCTAGTTTGATTTAAGAAGGCATTTTAACCACGCGTAATTAAAAGCCTTTGAGAGTAAGATCACCACTCCTAAACTAGGCACCATGCTTTGTTTAAGAGATGTATGAAACTACTCCAAACCTAAACATATACTATAGCAAACAAAGGTAACTTGAGAGCATTATAGAGATTTACTCAACAGTGATGATAGAGTATGATCGCAGTGAGAAATATTTTTTTTATATATTTTTTACGCAGATGATTTGTATGCATGCAAGGAACTAAACATGATGCGAATTTGATATGAGAAAACTAAATGAAGTGGATGCATGGATGATTCAAAGTAAACATGCAGTGGTATGCAAGGAAATAAAAATATAACTACTCATAAGGTTTAAAGCCCAACTTGATCATACTTACCATGATGCACAGCTGGGATGAGTGGTGTAGCGTAAATATCCGTCACATGGGATGGGAGTTGTATTCTTGTGATGACGATCTTTTCTCCAATCTACACATGGTTAGAATAAATAATATAGTGTATACACAAACCTATGAGATGGCAGGGTTCTAGAATTAATGATGGATCTTGAATATTGAGGCACCCAGGGTTCTTCAATCTTGTGGAAACTTGTCACAAGGTCAAAACGACATCTGACGTCTTGTCTATTCCACACTCAATAGAACAAAGGGGTAATCCTACTAAAGCTAGTGGTATACTAAATTAGCAGACATCAAGATCATTATCAAAATCTTTATGCCAATTGCTTTTTTGGCAAGGATGACAAAAATGCTTGTTGGCATTTCTTAGCGCAATCACCAAAGATAGACAAAAAGCCTACTCCCCGGCAACCGCCAAAAATAATTGTTGACATTTGTTGGTGCAAAAAGAAATATGAAAGATTCCGCAAGCGCACAGAACATCATCGTCACATTTTACCGGGAGTATTCCAGGTATCGTTATTTATATTTTACCACAGGGAAGCTAGGGCTAAGAATATGATAATTCACTATCCTACATCTACTAACTTAGAGTATCAACTAAACTAAAGCAGGGGTAAATGATATACTATAAGAATAAACAATTAAGCACATATAAGAGAATTCAATGATAAATGTATAGATAGTCGTAGCAAGAGGACAACGGGAAAGATCAAGGTTCCTTTGTACTTCTCTATTACTTCGGTTCTAAGGCAATAGAATATGAAAAGATACAACAGTCATACAATGGCACTTTGGAGCAACAGTACCTTTCCATCTCTTTAAGAAGACTGGGAAGAAAGTAGTTAGGGGAAGGCTGCCAAAAGCTCTACGAAACATCAATCCGAACATGGTTGAATACAAAGGCCTCATAGGACTATCACCCCTAGGGCTACCACAACTATCCGTGGGATTGAGCGCAACCTCAAGGTAAACTACAACCTAGTCACCACATCTACACTAGCGTTTACTACTCTAATTACCATGAATAACTAGAGCACTCAATATGAGCAGAGATCCCATGCCAAGATATAACAACTTGTGGCAGAACCACCTGAATTATATGGCCCACATGCACCTATCATTGTCCTTAAGACCTCTGATTACTGCACATGAGAGTCATATAACTCAGATAGTCTGTCGAGTGCCCTCAGAGGACCCCGAATCATCCACATTTTATAACTCATACAGGATCAACATGGAGTTACCACAACATTACTGTTGACACTAGCTAACACCACTTAGATACTAGGTTGTCATCCCTAGCATGGCGCCAGAGTGTACAAAGGTATTTATAAATGTAAAGGCTCTCTAGAAAATAATCTATTCTATCCGCAAGCGCACAGATAAAACACCTCATTGTAGCATTTCACCAGGATAAGTATTCCAGGTATCGTTATTTATAATTTTGCTCAAGGGATCTAAAGAAGATGGAATTAAATCAAGGGACAAAATCTATCAAGGCATAGACTAGAGATAAACTTGCAAGAACATGATTACTAATAAGAAACTCGTCACACAGTCACATACTTAAGCAGGGGGTAAACCATAAAGATAATGATAATAAAGTATAAGTTCATGGGTAGATGACACAGCGATTAGAAAATAGACTACTCCTCATATATGTAGGTGATGTCGGATTAGCTAGAGAATGGATTCTAAGTTATCTACTAACTACTAAGTCATAATCTACTCTAGTTATCTACAAAATCATATATAGCATAAAAGACTCTTCATTCATGTATAAGGAACATTGATAAAGTAAATCAGAGCATCGCATGACTTACTCCACAATACCGGTTCTGCCTGTCCTATCAACGGAGGGTGGACTATATAAGAATCAACGAAGCTGTCACTATCGCGAACTACCACACGACCCGGCCAATAGGATACATTTGCAGATAAATAACATCTAAGCACCACGCTCACATGTGATCTATCACCTAACTCCCTCGCGACAAGAGCTAAGCGCTTTGCAAACTTATACATAAACTCATTATCAATTAGAACTATATCAAATATAGAACTAGAGCAAACTAAGAACATAATAATTAGAGACATAATGCAATTAGAACAATAGAATTAGAGAAAGATATGAATAATACCAATCTTTATTACCGAAGATCCGAATCCAGAGCGTAGTGCTCTACTTCTCTAATTGATATCTAATCAACCTCTAAACTTGAAGGATTAGGGAGTAGCTAATTCTAATTCTCTGTGGGAGAGAAGCTCTAAACCCTAACTTCAATGGCTACCTCTGAATAATGATTTCTCCTCTCTTCCTCCAGGGGCCAGGGGGTCTGGTTTTATAGTCCCCTCAAGTGAACATGAGCCATTGGATCAAACCGACATAGATTGTATGGTTTAGATTGATCCTTTAGGTCGGTGGAGCGTTGTCCCGAAGCAGAGTCCTGTTTGGCCTCCAACCCTGGGCGGGCGCCCAAGGGGGGTGGGCGGGCGCCCAGCCCCCGAGCCCGAATCGCCTCCCGTTCGTTCCCGTGGCTTCTAGATCCTTCTAGATGGAGAAAAATTGAGCGGCACGTAATTATCTCGTTGTAAACATGACATGTGGGCCTTCTCTCCATATTTTCTGTTAAACCCCTGCAGAAATAGATAAACACCAAAACTCGTGGAATTCTGTCAGATAAAACCCTAATTCTAGATGTTTGTTTCATATTGATCCTTTTTCATGTTTATTTGATTATTAATTTTAGTACTTAAGGACCGTCAACAAACTCCCCTAAGCTTACCCTGTGCTCGTCCCTGAGCAAACAGCTAAACTCAGACGGATCAGGAGTTGCTTCGATGTTTTCTTTCCTGACAGGCACACATGCTTTTACATAAAAATTCTTCCAGATTAGAGTGAAGTGTTATGGAGTTTAGTACCTGCACTTAAATCTTAAGTAATTGAAAGACAAAATAGTTAAGTCAAGCACTATCCCTCCTGTCTATAGTTCACTTTTGTTCTAGAGTTTTTTCATAAGTTTTCAAAATAAAACTCAGAGTTCCTAGCAATAATCTCTTAAGTCTCTCTATATGTGGTATTTGTGGATCCTTACCATGATATCACTTACCTATAGCTAATGGAATATTTAAGTGGAGCTCATAGGAGTGGAAAACAGCTCATACATATGTTGTCTAATCGAGCCATGGATCCAAAGGAACTCAGCATATAATTAAATCAAGATGTGCATGTGTGATGGAGTAAATGATAGTGATGGTGAAAATGCATAAGTGATAATAGTAAAATTTAGTTCTCATTGCTCCTTATATTGCTATCTCTCCTCTTCTTTGATCTTTGCCTTGGGAGAACATGGGCTATCTTTTTCTTTTCATTTCTCTTTCTTTTTTTTCAGGTGGGTAGTAGATACCCCTAATTCTACTGTCGGACACTTGTCCATTTTTTCCGCTCAAGTGGGCATCTTTGTACCCCTAATTCTACTTCGGACACTTGTCCATTTTTACCTCTCGTCTCACTCTTTTTCTTTCTTTTCCCGAGGTTTCCGGGCACTTGCCCCTTTTTATTTCCTCGTATATTTTTGCATAACCCATGCCTCTTCTGCATTGAATCTTTTTAGAGAGAGAGAATAACAATACTTGGGACAGTGAGTGATTATATTTTTAGCAATTTTAATGAATGGTGGTGGATGCTGTGGTAGATGTGTGCAAGTGCATATCTTAATTTAACCACATGAAAAGCTCCTAAGGGTCGACACAGCTCGATCAAACTCAATGTAAATATAGTAAAAGATGTTATAGCAAGTATGGCTGTGGTAGGTAGTTTGTTATGCTAGGAACTCATCATGTGATTTGTAAGTTTTCAAAATAAATCTCCAGAACTTAGTGTAGTAGGAACAAGATAAACAGTGGATCAACTTTATATCATGCCTTTCTCTCACCTAGACTTTAGTTTTATGCTTCCCAAAGATAGTAATTTTAGTTTTAGTAATTCCTGGAAGAATTCTAATATAAAAGCAAGTTACTTGTAAGTAAGCAAATAGAGCAACTGTTCATCATTTCCATCATGCATATTTTTGGTCTTTTTATTTTTTCTAGAGATTAAACTTAGTAAAAAAATAAAACACACTTATCTACACACTCTTTTTATTTTGTTTTCATGTTTATAAAGTGCAGTAAATTAAAGCAAGAAAATATTTATTTGGTTTTCTAAGTTTTTCCTTTTAAGATAAATTAAATACTAAGATAGAATAGTATAAATAAGAAGAGCAAATAAAAACTTACTTGATAAATTTGGGAGGAACTCCCCCAAGCTGGATGTTGCCGTCGGTCTTACCCGATGTTCCAGAACCGCATCATGGTTGTGATGTTGTCGTTCATTGTTGTTGTATCTTGTCTCAGCTCTTCTACTGCAGCGGCATGGTCCTGGTTCCATTTTTGTTGCTCTTCCAGGAGTCTTCCATGTTTTGCTTGCGTGTTCTGGATGTCGAGGAGGGTGTTGTCGGTACGAGTGAAGAAAGCACTGGCCTCTTGATAGTAGTCATTTGTGAAGGCGTAGGAGGCGTCGGAGTATCGTTCTGCATCAAATTGGGGTGGAGGTCTGGATCCTGAAGCTCCATATGGATCAGTGGAGTACCTGCCCGTATGAAAAGGCGGGTTTGTCCACTGGTGATCTTGGCTCCCCGGCCATGTCTCCTCTGTTGGCTCTTGTGGTTGCGCATGACGAGCCCATGGGTCTCGAAGGACTCGAGGGTTGTAATCGCAATAATGCAGGTGTGCTGCTTCTTCTGGTCCAGGGTCAGCTCCATACCAAGTGCGTTCTCGGTGAGTGGTTATCCTTTCAGATGCCACTCGCTGTGGAGTTCTCTGGTTCACTGGTGTTGCTGCAATCTCAATCAAAAAGTTTTGCACAGAGTAGAGGCCAAGGTTCGGGTTAGGTAACCGAATCTTGCCTTTATCATCATATAGCATATACATTATATTCCCCTCTTTCTTTAACATCCGAGCTTGTCTAAATGTGTCATAGCCATGGTAAATTCTGAATTCTTCTACGAAGTCCAACGATGAGTTTTCTAGTAAGTGAAGATTAGTGGCTAGACGAGTGATAAGTGAAGTACATCCTACTGGTCCCTAAAGACTAGGTATACTAAGCCAATGTCAAACTAATAGTGTAATAGGTGAAGTGGGTATTTTACTAATAGCAGCATATAAAAGTTGTAAATCTCCTACTCTCACTTTCCTAATATCATCACGATAGAAAAGATTGTACCCAAGCCATTTGTGAAACATCCTAAGAGTGGGGTGTTCCATGTCACTGGTTCGGGCTTGACTATAAAAATTATCTCTAGATATTTCTCTCCAAAACTGGTGTCTCTCAAAATTGGGTAAATCGGAGTCAATGTTCAGGATGCATCTTGAAGAGAAACCAAGATGGTCGCTCAGCTCTCTCCAAGATAATATAATTTCCTGTTTAAACATCCGAAAAACAATTCCCCCCTCATAGTATTGTAAAGTGCAAAGAAATTCGAGGGTGAGAAGACGAGAACCCAGCTCAGTTATATTCCAAAAATTTGTCCAACCCAACATCTGGAAAATTAAGTCAAATTCAGTGTCCATACCTGTTTCTTGTAGTAGGGTTGGATCGATAGTAGGGGTGTGAATGAAATCTTTGTTCTTCAGTTGCTGATAGACTTCCTTCTCTCTTCGGGTCTTCAGTCCTAGGTCTCCTATCTTGAGAAGGACCTTAACTTGCTGACCTGATGAAGATGATGGAGCTTGCGTGGGTGTCGGGTCGACGCTCATCTCTGATGGCTGTGAGGAGTGTCGGGATGAACTCCTTGTACCAATGTTCTTAAGAGCCTTCCCTGCATTCTTCACCTTCTTAAACATCCTGCAAACAAAAGTTGGCAAAAACACAACTGGTGGAAAATGTGAGATAAAATGTTAGTGGTCAGCTGTCCGGAGTGTTAGTAGTCCAGGGGTTAATCATTCAAGTCAAGTTTCTATTTTGGTAGACCCTTCCCCTAAATAACTTTTACTTCCGGTTGGACAGCGGGATCACTATTTGCTAAGTGACAATCACTTTCTCAAAAGAACTCCAACCTTCCCTTCCACTCTCCTCTTTCTCTCTACTCTCTTCTCTTCACTACAAAAGCTCCTTCTCGGGAAACTGAGATTTGTGTGGTTTTCTGAAGTGTGTGTGTGAAGAGAAGGGGAGCTGGAGGTGGCCTTTTATAAGCTGAGCAGGGGACAGGGCGGGCGCCCTTGGTAGTTGGGCGGGCGCCCTCTTGTGATGCCCATCCTGGGTGTGCCTCCTCCACATGTTTCCTTGCTTTGATCTCACACAGAATAATGTTGTGTTGGTGGTGGTTGGACGGTGGAAAGATGTCAAGTGAGTGGAAACATATTGGTGGATGAAATTATGTGACGGGATGTATGTGAGATGAAGTGTATGACATGTGGGACCCAAAGAGTGTGGGTCATGCTTCTAGAAGATTTATATGATTAAATATAATGCAGGAAAATCTATGAGAATCGAAACTTATTGAAAATGATATTGGAAAATATTTTTGTGCCCCCACAATAATTAATAAATATGGGTTGTTACACACCACGAATATTATTTATCTGGGGCTTTTTGATTATTATAATAATGCTATGAATAAATGTGACTAATGCAAGATTTAATTATGCAAGAAATTAAATATGAGAAAAATAATAATGCGGATAAATACCGATTTACCTCCCGGTGAGGGTTTGGGATTTTTAGGTCCCCCAAGCTGGACCTCCAATTCTTTTAATCTTCTGAGTTTCCTTCCTCCGGAGATGGTGTCTCCAGTGGTTCTTCATGAACTTCCTTCACTGAAGAGTCTCTCTCTGGTCTGGGTTTGAATGTGAAGTGTTCTTCTTGTCCGTTTATGTTGAACTTGATTTTTCCCTTCCCGACATCAATGTGGGCATTGGCAGTGCTCAGAAACGGCCTTCCAAGGATGATGGATACTTTCAAGTCAGGACTCATGTCCAGTACTACGAAGTCTACTGGCACAAGGAAATCTCTGATCTTGACTGGAATGTTCTCGGCGATGCCCAACGGGTGTCGAACCGATTGATCCGCTAGTTGTAGGCACATTGATGTTGGTTCTAAGGTTGCATGCTCAAGCTTTTTGTAGACTGATGCTGGCATCACACTGACACTTGCTCCGAGATCACAAAGTGCATTGTTGAAGTGTTGGTTTCCGATCGAGCAATCAATAGTGGGGCATCCTGGATCTTCCTTTTTCTTTGGTGGTTTGTTGAGGATGGCCGCACTACATTCTTCTGTCAGCTTGATAACCTCAGTGGTGGGCAGTGGTCTCTTCTTTTTAAGAATATCTCTGATGTACTTTGCATATGTAGGTACCTGTATGGCATCGAGCAGAGGTATGTTGACATATAATTTCTGAATGACCTCTACAAACTTACCAAACTGCTCATCCGACTGCAGTCCTCTGTTTCTTCTGGGAAATGGCAAATAGTTGGTGTCGTAAAAATCTTTCCTTATTTCTCTAGTTCTTGGTGGTTGGAGCAGATCTTCTGCTTCAACTGGGCTTTCTTCTTCTATCACTGCTGGTTGCACTGGTGCTGATGTTCTTTGTTTCTCTTTTGGGTATGGTGGATCTCTGGTGGCTTTGCCTCCTCCAGTAGTTATATTCTTTACCTGCTCAATGTTAGTAGCAACAGGCAGTGCAGCAGCTATCTTTATTAATTTAAGCTCTACCCTTTTATTAAGAGTGTTTTGCTCATCAAAGGCAGTTAGTAGAAAATTCATTTTATTGTGTATATCTTTTAGAGATGATTCATTTGTATCTAGCCTTTGTTTAACTTCATCATTAATTTTGGTTTGTTGAGCAATTATCTCTTTTAATGAAAGTTGCTTGAAAGTATTACCTGAATTCATACCTTTGCTATTGGATTGACTCGAAGTTGGTTGATATTTGTATGCTGTCTCAATGGCCCTTTGATCTTCTTTAAACTTGGCCCTCTGGTCAATCCAATGGAGCAAATTTTCCATCTTAGTTGATAATGCTTTTACTTCTTCTGGTATTTCCTCAGTTTGATGACATTGTTGAGCTTTATCTTGGAACCAGCTTTGGTTTTCTGCTATCTTATCCAAAAGTATCTCTGCTTTTCCAGTTGTAAGCTCCAAGAATGATCCTTTAGCAGATGCATCTAGGCACTCACGAGTCTTCTGGGTTAATCCATGGTAGAAGGTCTGCATAAGTAACCATGTGGCCATTCCATGGTGAGGACAATCTGATATGTATCCTTGAAAACGCTCCCATGCTTCTGAAATGGCTTCTGTCTTCTGCTGTTGGAAACTGACAATATTTCCTCTTAAGGCAGTTGTTTTGCCTATAGGGAAAAACTTTGATAGAAAGGCATCTGACAAGTTCGTCCAGTTGTTGATGTTATCTTGATGAGTGTAGAACCACTTCCTCGCTTTCCCTTCTAGTGAGAATGGAAAAAGGCGAAGTAGTATGATGTCTTTGTCAACTCCGTTGATGTGGATTGTGCTTCCAATCTCTAAGAAATTCTGCAAGTGTGCACTGGCATCTTCATGTGCCTTTCCACTGAATTGTGTAGCTTGTACCAAATTGATGAGGCTTGACTTGAGCTCAAACTCATGTATTCCTTCTTCTACTGCAAATCTTGGACCAGTTGGAATGTTCTCAAGGCTTGGAGCAGAGAATTCTTGCAAGGTCTTTTGTGCCATAGCTTCAGCAATTGGTAGCTAGCTTCTTCTTCTCTTGATTGCTTTGGTTCTGATGATGGAGAGTTGAATGTACCCAAAGTCAATCCTGTTATACCCTGTATAAAAATATAAACATAGAAAAACAACAGGGTGAACCTGCCAAAGCAGCGGTGCCTTGTTATGATTTCTCACTTAGTAGCTGTTTTTATGCAATTATTTCTCTATAGTCTAGTCTAAAATCTTATATGAATAACCTTGATTGATTTTCTGGCTTTCCTTAATATTACCCTTTTGTTCCCTTTAATGACTTATTCCTGAGACTCATATAATTCCAATAAGATCCTATAAATTCCTATAAATCCCCGGCAAAAGCGCCAGAAATGCTTGTTGACACTAGCTAACACCACTTAGATACTAGGTTGTCATCCCTAGCATGGCGCCAGAGTGTATAAAGGTATTTATAAATGTAAAGGCTCTCTAGAAAATAATCTATTCTATCCGCAAGCGCACAGATAAAACACCTCATTGTAGCATTTCACCAGGATAAGTATTCCAGGTATCGTTATTTATAATTTTGCTCAAGGGATCTAAAGAAGATGGAATTAAATCAAGGGACAAAATCTATCAAGGCATAGACTAGAGATAAACTTGCAAGAACATGATTACTAATAAGAAACTCGTCACACAATCACATACTTAAGCAGGGGGTAAACCATAAAGATAATGATAATAAAGTATAAGTTCATGGGTAGATGACACAGCGATTAGAAAATAGACTACTCCTCATATATGTAGGTGATGTCGGATTAGCTAGAGAATGGATTCTAAGTTATCTACTAACTACTAAGTCATAATCTACTCTAGCTATCTACAAGATCATATATAGCATAAAAGACTCTTCATTCAAGTATAAGGAACATTGATAAAGTAAATCAGAGCATCGCATGACTTACTCCACAATACCGGTTCTGCCTGTCCTATCAACGGAGGGTGGACTATATAAGAATCAACGAAGCTGTCACTATCGCGAACTACCACACGACCCGGCCAATAGGATACATTTGCAGATAAATAACATCTAAGCACCACGCTCACATGTGATCTATCACCTAACTCCCTCGCGACAAGAGCTAAGCGCTTTGCAAACTTATACATAAACTCATTATCAATTAGAACTATATCAAATATAGAACTAGAGCAAACTAAGAACATAATAATTAGAGACATAATGCAATTAGAACAATAGAATTAGAGAAAGATATGAATAATACCAATCTTTATTACCGAAGATCCGAATCCAGAGCGTAGTGCTCTACTTCTCTAATTGCTATCTAATCAACCTCTAAACTTGAAGGATTAGGGAGTAGCTAATTCTAATTCTCTGTGGGAGAGAAGCTCTAAACCCTAACTTCGATGGCTACCTCTGAATAATGATTTCTCCTCTCTTCCTCCAGGGGCCAGGGGGTCTGGTTTTATAGTCCCCTCAAGTGAACGTGAGCCATTGGATCAAACCGACATAGATTGTATGGTTTAGATTGATCCTTTAGGTCGGTGGAGCGTTGTCCCGAAGCAGAGTCCTGTTTGGCCTCCAACCCTGGGCGGGTGCCCAAGGGGGGTGGGCGGGCGCCCAGCCCCCGAGCCCGAATCGCCTCCCGTTCGTTCCCGTGGCTTCTAGATCCTTCTAGATGGAGAAAAATTGCGCGGCACGTAATTATCTCGTTGTAAACATGACATGTGGGCCTTCTCTCCATATTTTCTGTTAAACCCCTGCAGAAATAGATAAACACCAAAACTCGTGGAATTCTGTCAGATAAAACCCTAATTCTAGATGTTTGTTTCATATTGATCCTTTTTCATGTTTATTTGATTATTAATTTTAGTACTTAAGGACCGTCAACAATTACCACATTTGTTACAAAAATAACTTACATCGGAGTGCGGAAGATTTATAACTCAATTTACAACATATGATGGAATATAAACAACTAAATTTTCAAAAGGTGTGTAGAGTAGCGGAAGCATCTTAGGTGAAGCTTCTAAGGTAGAAGAGGTGGACAAATCATGTCGCGACCACCAACATGACCTCCATTAGCAGCATAAGTCAGCACCTACAACAGGGTTTATAGAACCCTGAGTACGGGAGTACTCAACAAGACTTACCCATTAGAAAAAGAGAACTTAGGAATGCAGGCTCAGGGTAGACAAGGGGTGGCTGAGTAAGGAGCCAAATTGTTTTGCTGAAAAGCTTACTAATAGTGCATCCTTACTTTCAAGTTTTAACCACGAATTCCTCTCCTCAAGAGGTCGAGGAGTTCGAGGACAGTCTATCTAATTGCTTCTCACATACAAGTCTGTATGTTCCTAGTCCTTAATCAAAGTATTATCCATCCAACGGCCATAGCTTCATGTCACTCTGAGTCCGGGAATTGGGATCCTGTGGCAGAACCACCCTAATTATATGGCCCACATGCACCTGTCATTGTCCTTAAGACCTCTGACTACTGCACATGAGAGTCATATAACTCGGATAGTCTGTCGGGTGCCCTCAGAGGACCCCGAATCATTCACATTTTTTTACTCATACAGGATCAACAAGGAGTTACCACAACATTACAACATTTGTTACAAAAATAACTTACATCAGAGTGCGGAAGATTTATAACTTAATTTACAACATATGATGGAGTATAAACAACTAAATTTCCAAAAGGTGTGTAGAGTAGCGGAAGCATCTTAGGTGAAGCTTCTAAGGTAGAAGAGGTGGATAAATCATGTCGCGCCCACCGACATGACCTCCATAGCAGCATAAGTCGGCACCTGCAACAGGGGTTATAAAACCCTGAGTACTGGAGTACTCAACAAGACTTACCCGGCGGGAAAAGAGGAGACCTTAGGAATGGAGGCTTAGGGTAGACAAGGAGTGGCTGAGCAATGAGCCAAATTGTTTTGCCAAAAAGCTTACTAATAGTGCATCCTTACTTTCAAGTTTTACCCACGAATTCCTCTCCTTAAGAGGTCGAGGAGTTCGAGGACAGTCTATTTCTCCTTAAGAGGTCGAGGAGTTCGAGGACAGTCTATCTAGTTGCTTCTCACAGACAAGTCTGTATGTTCCTAGTCCTTAATCAAAGTATTATCCATCCAACGGCCATAGCTTCATGTCACTCTGAGTCCGGGAATTGGGATCCTGTGGCAGAACCACCCTAATTATATGGCCCACATGCACCTGTCATTGTCCTTAAGACCTCTGACTACTGCACATGAGAGTCATATAACTCGGATAGTCTGTCGGGTGCCCTCAGAGGACCCCGAATCATCCACATTTTTTACTCATACAGGATCAACATGGAGTTACCACAACATTACAACATTTGTTACAAAAATAACTTACATCGGAGTGCGGAAGATTTATAACTTAATTTACAACATATGATGGAGTATAAACAACTAAATTTCCAAAAGGTGTGTAGAGTAGCGGAAGCATCTTAGGTGAAGCTTCTAAGGTAGAAGAGGTGGATAAATCATGTCGCGCCCACCGACATGACCTCCATAGCAGCATAAGTCAGCACCTGCAACAGGGGTTATAAAACCCTGAGTACTGGAGTACTCAACAAGACTTACCCGGTGGGAAAAGAGGAGAACTTAGGAATGCAGGCTTTGGGTAGACAAGGAGTGGCTGAGCAAGGAGCCAAATTGTTTTGCCAAAAAGCTTACTAATAGTGCATCCTTACTTTCAAGTTTTACCCATGAATTCCTCTCCTTAAGAGGTCGAGGAGTTCGAGGACAGTCTATCTTGTTGCTTCTCACAGACAAGTCTGTAAGTTCCTAGTCCTTAATCAAAGTATTATCTATCCAACGGCCATAGCTTCATGTCACTCTGAGTTCGGGAATTGGGATCCGAACCTCATGCGACATTTCCCCCTTTTTCATTTTACAACTTAGTTGCATATTTAACTACGATGAGGGTCAGTGGATTGAGTCTCCCAATCGGGGAGCAACGACGATTTGAACCGCTTAGCAATCCAGCTGGAGTTCCTAACCACCCGACATATGTAGAACCAAATCTTGCATATGTCAACCCAAATCAAGCTTTCCCCAAATTTGACTAGGTTCGCGGCACCCGAGAGCACAGTACTCCACCATCCTACAGCCGATCTAGATGTTTTCCGGTCATCTCAGATCCGTAAGGTGGGTACACGCTACTCTCGCCATCGCTCCACGCCCAGTGCGCGAGTACTGTTCGTGTCGAGGGATCACAAGACCGGGCTTACCGAGGGCAAGTGGCTAGTACTATAAATTCTCAACCCAGCGGGCCATCAACGGACCGGTCCTTAACCGACACAGTTGGAGACACTACTTTAAGACTCCATTCTTAAAGCAAGTCCACCGACCGGTCTCAAATTGAAATATCATTGATCATAAATGTATTCCACAACAACCCTTCAAACTTTCTGGTTTGAAAACCTATCTAGTAGCAGGGCTAAGCATTACTACGCGATTTTAAAATAAAACAGGTGTCAAGGACAGGATAACAAATATCAAGGTAGTAAATGCAGCAAGTAGGTTAACCCAATTCTCAACTACCTAATGCAGCATTTTCAATTCGTAAGTGATAAAAGATTTAAAATATTCAAGGAGGGGTTAATGCATCCGGGGCTTGCCTTGGTTGCAGAGCTAATAGGGACCCTCGGAGACTTCCCAAGTCTCGGATCCTAATTCCTCGAACGGAGCACCGACCTCGGGGTTCGGTTCAACGGTTGCTCCTTCGGTCCCGTGCACTATACGCAAAATGATGGATGCTCATGATATGCGTATGACAATTATTTAAGAAGGACCGAGTTGAGTACAACTCTCCTCCTCGGTGCAAGGACACGTTAAACAGTAATTAAAGTTGTTTGTCATTTTAGTGTTCTTACCCAAGAGGATGCATCAAGAAATTAAGATTTCTCTAAATTCATAATTAATCTTAATTAACTGACTATTAACCCTTTTTATCTTAATTAATTCTTAATTAAGTATTAATGGCAGTAATTAAGTATTAATACCAAACAGTAATTAAATGTCAAAGGTCATTAAGGTTAATGACCTCAGGTCATCACACAATTCTAAAATCACTCAAACCCTAATATTGAGAATTTAACTAATTATTATCTAATTATTCTAGAATTATTATTTAATTACTAATTAAGGGTTTAATAATATTTTATTCAAACATTATCCAAATGCCACCAAATTTTGTGTGAAGCCTGGGAATAATATTCAGAGGCTTCTCACAATTTTTGGTGATTTTTGGATATACTCACAAATTATGAAAATTCATGGAAGTTTTATTCATTAAATAAAAGAGACAAATTTTATATATATGCAAACTACCAGAAAATAGAATCCCATATTTTTCCTGTGTTCTATTTATTTTATAGAGCCTACACAAAAATTGCCATGATTTTTGAATCAGTAAACAATTTTCTACACAAAATCAAACATACAATAACTTTTGTATAAAAAGAAAAAGGAAAACAACACTATGCCGCGAGCGGCCCAGGAACTCGGCCCGCAGGCCGGCCCGTCCGCGCTCGGCCCATGCGCGCGCTGCGTGCGCCTCCTCCCTCCTCAGGCGGTCACTGACGGGCGGGTCCCGCCCGTCAGACCCTTCTTCTACCTCCCGCCACCGGCTCGGCCGACCTCCGGCACGCCGTCGGTGAGCCTTCGGCTCTTGTGGTGGAGCGGTCTAGCTTCCCCGGCTTCTCGCGCATCCTGTGGGACACTCAAATCATGTGTGTTGATGCAAAAACTAGTCTGCAAACACAAAGGGCTAATACCCGATCCAAACGTTAAGGCGTGCCAGCCGATTTGACCTTACTATCGGCAAAGATGATAACTCGAATACTTTAGTCCTGACAACAGCGATACGCCCGGATGTCACGGCTAAGAGGTACTCACGCGGAACTTGAGGATACGCCGAGCTTGAGTCGACGAATTCCTAAGAACTCGTAACAAAAAGAAAACGTATGACGAAGTCGTCGAAAAGTAAATGCTGGAATATGAGTAAAAAACGTATGTTTGATTGATTGATAGATATATGATTACAAGGTCTTAGGGCTTATATTTATACCCTGCTCAAAGAGCTACGACCAGACACGATTAGAATTCGAATTCCAAATTACACGGAACCCGTATACAAAACGATACGAATAACATAAGGAAATAATAAAACCATCCTTCGTGACAAACCGAAATTCCTCCACATGACAACTGGCAGCTTCCGGACTCCTCCTTCGCGTCATCGGCAATCCCCTTGCCATAGTCATCGGCAGACCCTTTTACTTGGCCATCGGCACCATATTACTGTCTGAGGACTTAGTCACATTCAACCTTTCCCTCATCGGCAACCATCCTTACCAGCAACCCGCATCGTACTGCCACCCTGTCCTGCCATCCTGGACACGTGCCCAAAAATGGTGTCAACACATGCCCCCCAGTTTCGGAGTATAAAACTATTAATGCTCTGAAATTCTCTGCAGTAATGATGTTTTCTCCGCAATTAATGCTCCTAATCTGGTAACCGACAACCTCAATCTGGGCAACTCTGATCCTAATCCTCCGCAGATCCCTCGAAATCCACAACTTCCCAAACGGGCATCTCTCTTAGTCGTACATCGGCAACAATACCGTTACAAAGATCTGCCGATGCTCTGCCCAGGATATTCGCAAAAACGGTTACTTCCCCTCTATCCGCCCATCGGCAGGACGACCGTTATAGAATATCACCGATGGACCGACCAGGAGATCGCGCACAGTAAAATATCTTTAGATAATGACCGCTTCCTGTCAAATCACCTGCACAATCCCTGGATTATCGTGCGAACAGTTACCATATCCACTTGAGTACCCTCGGGTTTCTCGGATGCGGCAAAGAAATAAGTCAGATTTGCCCTTGTCCATCTTGCCCTATAAATAGTTCCTTCTTGGGTACTCCTCCCCCATTACATTATTCTGCCATCCAACTTCACTTTTCCAGCGGCGGCGCCATTCTCAATCCTCAAGATCTCCGACAAGCATTCTTCTTCATCAACTCCGGCGTCTTCCAGCGTCCCCTTCACGACAAGATGGCCGTTGGCTTCGTCGTTCCTGAGGTCAGACTTCCATCTCATCTGCTGTACCTTTTTCCTGCATTCCTGTTCATCTGCGATTTACCTTACCGAATATTTTCCTTCTCCTTTTTCTTTGTATCTTTATTCCCCAAAACACCAGGAGTTATCCAACAAAATTGTCATTCCTACCGATCAACCACATCTTCAATGCCTCGGCCCTCTAGGGGATCCAGATCCAACCGACCTTATCAACGCAGAAACCAACAGGATTCCCTTTAGAGCTGAAAACTTTGCTCTAGATCTATGGAAGGACACCTTTCGCTCTTGGCCTAGCCCTAATGTAGGGTGGAAAGACTGGTTCTTGAGGGTCAGCAACTCTTATGAAGTTCAATGGGGTGAGAGGAAATTAGCTCAATGCATTAGGCTGTCCATTGCCGATATGCACAGGAACGAGTCATTGCTGATAGCCGCATCTTACTTTTGGTCAGACACTCTCAACGCTTTTGTTTTTGGCCATGGCCCTGCTTCTCCTACCCTTGCCGATGTAGCCATGCTTACTGGGTTAGACATATCTTCTGCCGATAGCACCCACTTTTTTGATACCGCCCCCAGTGCCAAAGTGGAGACTCGCGCTATCGGCGGCTGGTCAGGGTACATCCAGAAGTACCGCGGGAGAGGGCCTGTCACCATAAAGGAACAAACCACTTTTCTGAACATGTGGCTAGACAAGTTTGTATTCTGTGGTCGATCGGCAGGACCGACTTCTGTCTATCTATCGGCAGCAGAAAGACTGGCTAGCGGTGGTCAATTTCCTCTCGGCCGTTATTTGCTCGGCGCTGTTTATCACCTTCTTCATCAGGTAGTCCAGAAACTCCTGCTCGGCCAACCTATCGGCAACTTGGGAGGTCCTTGGTGGTTTATTAATATGTGGCTCAATCTGCACCTGCACAAGCGCCTCGATCTCAACTTGTTCTCTCAGCACTTCCCAAGAGATATAGCCGAGAACCATGTGTTGGGTGAAGAGGAATCGGCAACACGTGCCCCCCTGAACTTTGGCGAAGCTGTTATAGTTTTACCCGGTTCAGGGAACACTCCGGATCAGATCGGCCGATTCTTCGAAACGCTGTATGAGGGTCTGGCCAGAGATGAACGACCATGGCTGGCTTATGACGACCCAGATAGCATGCTCCCTCTGACCTTCAATCCGTTCGACGAAGCTCTTGATAGGGACAATGAGGTGATGATGGCAATCGTGACTCCCAGAGCCATACCAAAAATATCCATTCCTTCGAATCATCCACTTCATCTTAAAAGCTGACTGATGCGCTCCACACACTCCTTCATGGATTTCTCCCATCAAACTTCTGGCTTCATCATCACCCAAGCATCGGAGAAGAATTCCGTCGATAGTTCGATAATACAATTCATTTTCAAGGAGCACATACTTGGTTGCTTGAAATCAAACCCGTCTTTCAACTTTTTTGGATGGATCTTTTAGATAATCAATAATTTCCTCCCTCCAATCACCGGCACTGACTACCGATGTCGCATTAATCATTGGCTGATATCCCGAGGCATGCTGGGCTAACCGATTAGCGTCTTCATTATGCAATCGGGGAATATGCTCCAATCGGAAGTTCTTGAATTCCTTTAACAGTTGTATACTTCTCTCGAAATAGGTTATGAGAACTTCACTCCGGCATTCATAGCTTCCGGCCAATTGATTTATAACCAACATGGAATCTCCGAATACTTCAACAGCATCAGCACGAACTTCTCTTAACAACTCCAATCCCCTGATCAGAGCTTGATACTCAGCCTGATTATTTGTTGATGTAGCAACAATCGGCAAGGAAAATTCATACTTCCTCCCCTTAGGAGAAACTAATACAATGCCGATTCCTGCTCCCCGGTCACAGGTAGATCCATCAAAGAAGAGCGTCCAGGGTGCAATTTCCAAGGTTTCCACTAGACCGCAATGCTGAGTCACAAAATCGGCCATAACCTGCCCTTTGACCGCCTTAGCCGATTCGTAACGCAAATCGAACTCCGACAGCGCCAAAACCCATTTACCGATCCTACCACTCATAATCGGCATAGATAGCATGTATCGGACCACGTCATCTTTGCAAACAACAGCACATTCGGCCGACAACAGGTAATGTCTTAGCTTGATACATGAAAAATATAAGCATAAGCACAGCTTCTCAATGGCCGAATACCTGGTTTCAGCATCAATTAACCTCCTACTCAAATAATAAATTACCCTCTCTTTCCCTTCAAATTCTTGAACCAAAGCTGAACCGATAACTGATCCATCGGTAGATAAATATAATTTGAAGGGTTTCCCTTGTTGAGGTGGAACTAAAACTGGAGGGTTTACTAGATACCTTTTGATTTCATCTAGAGCCAACTGCTGTTCTTTTCCCCAAACAAACTCCTGATCGGCTTTCAATTTAAGAAGAGGACTGAAAGCACGAATTCTCCCAGATAAATTCGATATAAATCTTCTGATAAAATTCACTTTGCCGATCAAAGATTGGAGCTCGGTTTTATTGGTAGGGGCCACTATTTTATTGATAGCGTCAATAGATCTTCGACTAATTTCAATACCCCTCTGATGTACCATGAAACCAAGAAACTGCCCTGCCGATACACCAAATGCACACTTGTTGGGATTCATCTTCAATCCATGCTTCCTTGTGCACTCCAACACTCTTCGTAAATCGGCAAGATGCTTTGAGAAATCTCCAGACTTGACCACCACATCATCAATATAAATTTCTACGATCTTGCCGATGAACTCATGAAATATAAAATTCATAGCCCTTTGATAAGTAGCACCGGCATTCCTTAACCCAAAAGTCATGACTATCCATTCAAATAGTCCAACATGACCAGGACACCTGAATGCGGTTTTTGGAATATCCTCTTCTGCCATGAATATTTGATTGTAACCCGCATTACCATCCATGAAGCTGATGACCCGATGGCCAGCCGCAGCATCAACCAGTAGATCGGCGACAGGCATTGGGTATCCATCCATCGGCGTAGCTTTATTGAGATTCCTGAAATCAATGCACACCCGAAGCTTCCCGTTCTTCTTGTAAACCGGGACGACATTGGAAATCCATTCAGCATACCGACACTGCCGAATAAACTTAGCTTCAATAAGTTTAGTGATTTCGGCCTTAATATCAGGTAGAATGTTAGGATTACATCGGCGGGCTGGTTGCTGATGTGGCCGAAATCCAGACTTAATGGGTAACCGATGTTCAACAATTGATCGGTCTAAACCAGGCATCTCTGTATAATCCCAAGCAAAGCAATCTTTATATTCCTTTAACAAACTAGTTAATTGCCTTTTACACTCAGGATCTAGTTTAGCACTAATAAAAGTAGGCCTAGGCTTATCACCACTTCCTATATCCACTTCTACCAAATCATCAGCCGATGTGAATCCCTGGCCTAATTTTCCATCATCGGCGAATCTATCCATTAAAAACCGTCGTCAGAACCGACTGCTTGGATCGGTGGAATCTCATAATCGGCAACTTTGAGAAAATCTTTCTCCCAAACTTCTCCTGAAATGCACCTAGTCTTCTCATAAGTATCCGCTTCTGCCGATGCGATAACATAAGAAGAATCCCCTGGGACGATCTCAATCTTGTCACCTACCCACTGAACCAAGCACTGATGCATTGTAGATGGGACACAACAATTGGCATGAATCCAATCTCTCCCCAATAATAAATTGTAGGCACCTTTTCCGCTGATCACGAAAAAGGTTGTCGGCAAGGTCTTGCTGCCGATGGTCAACTCCGCACATATCGCCCCCTTGACCGGAGACACGTTTCCCTCGAAGTCTTTGAGCATCATATCGATCTTGGTCAAATCTTGATCCCCTTTCCCAAGCTTCCGATATACTGCATATGGCATAATATTAATAGCAGCCCCACCATCAACTAGGATCTTAGTCATTGGCTGCCCATCAACCCTTCCTTTGAGGAACAAAGCTTTAAGATGCTGCCTCTCGTTATCGGCAGGTTTCTCAAAGATAGCCGTCATTGGATCCAGAGCCAACTGAGCTATCTGATCAGAAAATCCCAACTCATCGTCACTGGCCGGTGCAAGAAACTCCATCGGCAACATGAATACCATGTTGACGCCTGCCGATGGACCTTCTTTCTTAGCGTCTGACGGCTGCCGAATCCCAGAGTTCTCTCCTTTATTTAGCTCTTCCTGCCTTTCACGTTGCAATCTCCTTTTCTGTGTCTTAGTTAATCCTTGAGGGCACCATGGAGGAAGTGGCCTTTGTCTTGCCGTCGGGCGTTGGTTCTCTCTTGACTCCATGCGATGCGTGTTAGTATCCCTGCAAAATATGAATTCATCGGGAACCCGCGCATCAGCCATTCTTTCAAGCTCCTCTTGGTTCCTGGGAAAATACTGGACACGGTCACCGAGCCGATCGCGAACGCTAAGCCTGCCCCCCAGCCGATCAGGAACTGACGCCCTTCCTCTGATCGGCCCATTAAATCGTCGTTCATCATCATGATAACGCCGATCGTTCCTGCCGTACCGATCATAACCGTTGCATTCAGGGCAGTCTCTGACAGTAGGAAGCTTGATATTTTCCTCCCAACAATGGATGAAGAATGGGCAATTCCAATGATCCCTGTGCCGATTCCACTCCTGTCGGCGTCTCTCTTCTTCCCGTTGATAATCTTCCTGCTGGCGCCGGTACCGATCTTCCCGTTGTGGCCATCTCTCTCGAGGCCTTCTATGAGTTATGACAATACTAGATCGAGGAATTCTTCCCGAGCTAGCTCCTTCCTGGACCAAGCCCTTACTTCTTGCATCGGCGGTAGTAACTTGATGCTGAGGATCTACCGATGCACTCTTCTCAGCTGTCTCCGACGTTAAGACCTTAGCCTTCCCCCTTAGCATCCAACATGTTCGTCGGGAAAGGATGTTGGTCTATCTTCATCGGCTTCTGGGCTTTGGAACTATCAAACTTGATTCTCCCTGACTCTATGGCCGATTGCAGCTGTTGTCTAAATACTTTGCACTCATTGGTATCATGTGAAGTTGCATTATGCCACTTGCAATATCTCATCCTCTTCAACTCCTCTGCCGACGGGATCACGTGGTTAGGTGACAATTTGATTTGACCTTCCTGAAGTAGAAAGTCAAATATCCTATCGGCATTGGCGGTGTCAAATGCAAACTTCTCTGGTTCCTTCTGCCCAAAAGGACAAGACATCGGCTTCTTGTTTTTTACCCATTCTGCCAAACCGATTACTGGTTCTTCATCGGAATCTGAGCTTGTTACTTCATCAACAAATGAGACTTTCTTATTCCATGCCCTCTTAGGCTCGAAAGGCTTGATGTCTTGATCAGATATCCTCTGCACCAAGTGACTTAAACTTTCAAACTCCTGAGAGGCATACTTATCCCTGATGTGTGGCAACAAACCCTGGAAAGCCAAATCGGCTAGCTGCCGATCATCCAGAACCAGGCTATAGCATTTATTTTTGACCTCTCGTATCCTCTGCACAAATCCCTCAACCGACTCATCATTACGTTGCCTCAACTTGACCAAGTCGGTGATCTTCTTCTCATGAACCCCCGAGAAGAAATATCTGTGGAATTGCTTCTCTAGATCGGCCCAAGTAATTACTGAATTGGGAGGCAATGATATGAACCAAGTAAAGGCCGATCCAGACAATGATGATGAAAATAGGCGAACCCTCAATTCGTCCCTGTTACCAGCCTCTCCACATTGAATAATGAACCTGTTGACATGCTCCATGGTTGACGTGTCGTCCTGTCCGGAAAACTTTGTAAAATCCGGTACTTTGTACCGATGTGGAAGCGGGATCAAATCATACGCTGGAGGATACGGTGTCCGATAAGAATAAGTGTTGACTTTGGGTTTTATCCCAAATTGTTCCCTCATTACTTCGGCAATCTTATCGGCCCAATACGCATCGGCATCTTGCCGATGAGGCGGCTGCGGATCTGGCATTTGGTGGCGAACCTCCACGTGTCTGTTCGGGACGTGACCTGTATGGAACATCGTATTGGTCACCTGTCCTCCAATCTGCGGACTACCAAACTGCTGTCCACTGATTGGCTGTCCTCCGAGTTGCTGTCCAAAATTTATTGGCTGGTTGGGAATTCCCTGACCTTGGAACCCGGGATAAACCTGCCCTTGCTGGAACCCTGTAGTCTGATAACCCTGCTGGGGTGACTGTGGAAAGGCTTGCTGTCCAAGCCATCCATTATTAGCGTTCATCGGCATAGGTGCTGCCGATGATTGGTAATTGGGTACCGTCGTTGAATTGACATACCCTGACTGGGCCATAGGCCTCTGTTGCACCAGCATTGATTCTGCCGATGCGTTAGGCATCTGGAACATTGGATCTTGAGGATTTCCGGTGTGAGGCCTTGCAGTAGTAGTTGTGGTATACCGAGGACTCTGGTTCACCGGAACATTGGAAGGTACCGATGTCATAGGAGTTTTGCCCCTCATGTCAGTTATCTGTGATGTTCCCGGCGTCAACTCTGGAGGCATACCATAACCCCACCAGTTAGGAGGAAGAGTTAACCCCGACATTGCCGATGCCAACATATCTGTTGTCAGTTTATGCTGCCCAACTGAAATTTGTGGATTGGTTACCATCGGCATAGATAGTGCACCAGTAGTCCCCAATGTACTCGGAGGAACGGCAGACTGTGCACTCGCACTTGTCAAGGCAGCCGATGGAGCCGTGACCTCTGGTGCCGTGGGTTGATGATGGGAAGGGCCCACATAATCCGGTGGGATTTGTCCTTCCTTGAAGGTTCTTGCCACGGCGTTGAAAACCGTATTAGACAGTACACCAGCTTGGTTAATCAACGCTCGATTGATGGCATTATCAACCATGTCTTGAAGCTTGCCAGGATTGGCGTCAAAGGTGACCTGCCGTGGTGCCGGCAGTGCATCTTTCTGGACCACCTCGCCGCTCCTATTTATGCTGAAAGACTTCAGGCATTGCTGCTTGAACTCTTCCATAGCTTGGGCAATAGCTTGCTTCTGCTCATCCTTGGGGTTAGCTTCCGTCACGGGGATGACGTTGTCTTGATCGAGGTCAGAGATCGACATGTTGATCTTGATCTTGAATCTGTCCCACCGGGCGTGCCAGAAGATGTGTTGATGCAAAAACTAGTCTGCAAACACAAAGGGCTAATACCCGATCCAAACGTTAAGGCGTGCCAGCCGATTTGACCTTACTATCGGCAAAGATGATAACTCGAATACTTTAGTCCTGACAACAGCGATACGCCCGGATGTCACGGCTAAGAGGTACTCACGCGGAACTTGAGGATACGCCGAGCTTGAGTCGACGAATTCCTAAGAACTCGTAACAAAAAGAAAACGTATGACGAAGTCGTCGAAAAGTAAATGCTGGAATATGAGTAAAAAACGTGTGTTTGATTGATTGATAGATATATGATTACAAGGTCTTAGGGCTTATATTTATACCCTGCTCAAAGAGCTACGACCAGACACGATTAGAATTCGAATTCCAAATTACACGGAACCCGTATACAAAACGATACGAATAACATAAGGAAATAATAAAACCATCCTTCGTGACAAACCGAAATTCCTCCACATGACAACTGGCAGCTTCCGGACTCCTCCTTCGCGTCATCGGCAATCCCCTTGCCATAGTCATCGGCAGACCCTTTTACTTGGCCATCGGCACCATATTACTGTCTGAGGACTTAGTCACATTCAACCTTTCCCTCATCGGCAACCATCCTTACCAGCAACCCGCATCGTACTGCCACCCTGTCCTGCCATCCTGGACACGTGCCCAAAAATGGTGTCAACAATGTGCTACTCCCCTCTAATCTCCTTGCCCGCGTCTATGGCGGACGGCGAGGCTAACGGCGCGAGCACCGGCCACTACACGCGGATAGAACGCGAACCAAAAGACGCATGAGCATCAGGGGCTCACCACGACTTCGACAAGGTAGAGAGCGGTGGTGGAGGAGCTCGAAGAAGAGCTGGCCACGGTGAGGTGTTTGCGGCGGCGCTTCGGCCGGAGTTGGAGAGGAGAACGGCTCGGTTACGGCCTATGGGAGGTTAAAGCTTGTGCTAGGGGGTGCAATCGGTGGCGGAGTTCTTGGCGGAGCTGCTGGGAGTTCGCTGGTGGCTTGGAAGGGAGCGAGTGAGGCGAATTTGGGAGCGCAGCAAGGTCGTCGGCGTCGAGCGGAAAAGGAGAAAACGAGGTGGCCGTGCAGTGTGGTCACTGAGGGGAGTGGATGAGCACGCCGGGGGCTCGTCCACTTCATGGCGGGCTCGCGCAGCCAAGCAGCTGCGTGGCTAGGCGCGTGGCGGCGCTGGACGCAGCGGCTCTGCCCCGGCGGCAGAGGATCCCCCCTGCTTGAGCACTGTAGCGAGCCCTATCCAACCATTTTGTGGTTTTGCAAAATTCACCCAAATTTTGAACTAAAGACAAAATTCCACCAAAACAAAAGTTGTGCAGAAATTTACAAACTACAAAACATGTTCTGGTGCCCAAAACTGATTCTAAGTGGAAGAGTGTGAATTTGGCAAAACAATATGAACTTCAAATCTCAAATTGGGAAAATTCCAATTTTTGAATTGGGGCAGATCAGAATTTCCAAAATTACTTTTGATTTTCCATAACAACTTGAAATATTCCCAACATGAAAGTTGTTCAACTTTTTGAGCTCTACAACTTTCATGTTGGTCACTTTTCAAGATTCCAAATAGATTTTGAATTGGAGATTCAAATTGGAAAAGGGGACACTTTCTGGAAAACTGTATTTTCGAAATTGCTTTGAATTTTGCATTGAAACTTCAAAAACTCAAAACAGCAAAGTTGTACATCTTGACAAGATCTACAACTTTGCTTTTGAACTCAACTTCAAATTTTGCTTAGTTTTTAAATTGCACAAAAGGGGGCAAAACAAGGCTTTTAAAATCAGGGTTCCCCCCCCCCATTTTCTCGGAAATCTTCCACCCTAGGAGTTAAACCACCAACACAAGCATCCCTTCAGAACATAAGCACATTTTAATTCCCTAAGCACATTCAACCAAATTAAACTTATTTTAAGTTAATGCTTCAGGATGTGCTTACCAAATATGCGATGCAATGCTCATGATGACATGATCCAGTTTTAGTAACCGTAACATCGGGGATGTTTCAGATCCGAACCTCATGAGACATTTCCCCCTTTCTCATTTTACTACTTAGTTGCATACTTAACTACGATGACAGTCAGTGGATTGAGTCTCCCAATCGGGGAGCAACGACGATTTGAACCGCTTAGCAATCCAGCTGGAGTTCCTAACCACTCGACATATGTAGAACCAAATCTTGCATATTGTTGACGGTCCTTAATGCTCACATTTATCTGTCAACTAATCATGAAAAAGGATTCAAATGCAACCGACACCTAGACTTAGGGTTTGATCTGATAGATTTCCACGAGTTTTGGTGTTTGTGTATTTCTGCAGGGGGTTATCAGGAAATACGAAGGAAAGGCCCACACGTCGGGTTTACATAGAGAATTAATGTGTGAGGTAATTTTCCATAATCAGGAAGATTCTATAAGCAACTCGACCGAAGGAGAGCCGACACGGGCCCGGGGTCGGGGCGCCCGCCCTTGATCCTAGGGCGCCCGTCCTGGTACAAGCACCAATCACAGAATGGAGTACACCATTACAAAGATCTCGTCGAGCTGATCGAAATGCATATATTATTTGCTATATTTGGAGTTCGGAATCAAGAGATATTAATAAAAGAAGGACTCCACATAAAAGAGCTGCAAGATTAATTGGGCACAAATCAGATTTTCGTCCATTAAGGCCTATGTGCATTTTAATGAGATATGGTGGGAAGTTTAGTACCACATCGTTTGCTGAACCAAAAAGGCACAAAGGAAGTTTCAAAAAAAAAGGCACAAAGGAGGAGGCTATATAAGCAAGGCCCCTGGCCCCTGGAGAAGAACAAATCATTATAGAGTTGAGAGGTGCCCTCGAAGGATAACCTTTCCTCTATAGAGAATTAGGGCTAGACACTCCAATATAGTAGATTAGTTCTAGTCAGGAGTTAGGGAGAGCGGAGCTGCTCTTCGGTTCTGGAGAAGTCTTCAGAGTTTTGGTATGTCTTTATATTTATTGTAAGACTTATGCTTTAATATATTTATCTTCTCTATTTACTTTTATGCCTTTATTATTATCGAGTAGTGTAGTTGTTATATTTTGGCATAGGATCTCCGTTCGCATCGAGTGCTCTAGTTATTCATGGTAATTAGAGTGGTAATCGTTAGTGTAGACGTGGTGTCTATACTAGTGGTTACCTGAGGTTGCACCCAGTCCTGCGGATTGTTGTGGTACCCCTAGGGTAGTGAGAGCCCTAACGGTCGACGTATTCCACCTCGTTCGGATCGGTGTTTGTAGGACCGTAGTCAGAGCTTGCCAGCCCACTTCCAGTTCTCTTTCTGTGGTTGGTGTTCTGATGTCCCAAAGTGCTAATATGTGATTGCTATATCTATTCATTCTTTGTTATCATAGAACTAAAGTAATAGAGAAGTATACAGAAACCCAGGTCTCTCCCGTTGTCCTCCCGCTATGGCTATCTATGCATTTATCATAGAATTCTCACCTTTATATTATTACCTATCATATATCATTTACCCCTACTTTAGTCTAGTTGGTTTATTAAATTAGTAGATGCATGATAGTATTTGACCTTAGCTTCCCTGTGGTAAAATATAAATAACGATACGTGGAATACTCTCGTTAAAATGCTACGATGATGTTCTGTGCGCTTGCGGAATTTTTCTTATTCTTATTGCACTTAATGAATGTCGACAAGCATTTTTGGCGCCGTTGCCGGGGAAGCAATTGGTGTGAAGATTTTGATAATGATCTTGATGTCTGCTAATTTAATGTATCACTAGCTTTAGTAGGTTTATTGTATTTATCTTTTCTGCATTTGTTTTTAGTATATTTATTTCTCCATAACATATTTATCTTTCTGCATTATTATTGCATTAGAAAATATAATAAAAATATTTTATATAACTCATTGCATCTTAAATACTAAAACCCCATGTGAATAAATTGTGTGGTGTGTAAAAGCCTACACGGATATTCACCGTGGTGGAATAAAAAAAATAAAAATAAATAAACATGCATTCATCTTGTTCTATTTCCTATTTGCTTCACAGAAAGATTAAAACCCAAAAAAATATATATATTGAGAAAGAGATCTTGTTGAAACTTTGCTTAGAAAAAGAATTAAGAAAAATCTAAAAAGCTTGGACAACTAAGGCTTAAGTGGCCAACTACTAATGTTTAATCGATGCCACAAGTTTTGTTGTCTATTTGAGTTTAACATGATTTAAAGAGAGAATCCCCAATGATCAAGATATCTTCATCAACTTGGAAGCGCTCCAATCATCACTGACATTTTGAAGCTCAAGAATATTGAAGAACATCTGTGTTGTGAGGATTCAAGATTAAAGACTATGTCAACATTCAGCTTGGGGGAAAGCAATCCCGTTATCTTCGCGATTCAGGCTTGAAGTAAAAGAGTGAAGAATAACAACATGGTATGTCCAACCAATCATCATGCAACATTGAATTAAATTCATCCAAACTTGACTTGTTCAACCTGGGGGGAATACCTTACACAAAAACATCCTTTGCCATGTTGCTATGTTGGTTTTCCCTACCCTTATGACATGCTCAATTTGTTAAACACTAATCATTCTACTTCATCCCAAGTTGAGTAGATTTCTATAATGTTGTCATGCTACCTTTGTCTATTCACAAGTAAGTGTTGGTTTGGAAGTACTCGACATACTTCCATTGGCATTTAAATTAAGCATGGTGCTTAGGTTAAATAGCCTTCCTTAATCCGATTAGACATGGAGTCTAGTTTGGTTATTGAACTAAAAACTGCTTGTGTAGACACTGGTATATTTTGTTGGACTAACCCCTGCAGGAAAATTTTCAATATCGATTTGAGAAGTCCTGAGATAAATTCAGAATGGAGATAAAGAGGGAGACACATGAAGTTTAACAATTTGCACAAGAGAGACATAACTCGTCCATCATAGAGAGATAATCCATGGAACGAGACGAAGAGTGCCACGAACAAGATGCACAACCATTGAGAAAGAAAAGCTTCCACAAGGTGATATTGTACCATCACTCTTCAATTATGGTAACATCTTAAGGTATGTGACTGTCACTGTTATAAGCTTCTCCTTGATTCTGGCATGCACATGGATAAAAAGACAAACATGTATGATTTATAACTCCAAATTAACCAACCCAATTGATTCAACATGTTTAGTCATTTAATCTTTGTTTCTGATACTACCTTCTTAATCCCACACTCTTAACCATATGAGCTAAAATTTTGCACATCCGATCTTTGGAAAATGATAGTCACGTAAAGAAAAAAGAACAATTACTTAGATAGATTATCTTTCCATAAGGTTGAGTGATCTGATCTGACAAATGTTTTAAATGCTACACTCATGATCTTATCATCCATCAACTTTGTCTTGCTCACTAAGCTTAAGGTTAGAGAAGAACAAATACACTTTTAGTTCTGTTGTTGTTTTCCACCAATAGGGCCCATGCACTTGATCTCTGCCTTGTTTCTATGAGCAGGATACACTTGGAGCAAAACCTGGAGGAGTTTTCCAACTCCCAGACTCTACCAAGTGAAGGATCTGGATCTGCGAGCACAAAGACACTGAGGAGGATACTGCCAACGCCGCACTTCGAACTGCTAGGCAAACGAAAAACATGGGTGACACCGTATCAAGAGTTGCAGATGTCAAGGTCCACATCTAACTCAAATGACGCACCTAAAGAATAAACACGGTGAGAAGTCTTGTTCACAAGACTTAAAACATTGAACCCTCGCCGAAAGGTAAAATCGGTAGTTATCCATATTTATCCTTTCTGCATTCCTTTTTTTCTTAAATTATTTACTTTCCTTAAATAGCTTGTTAGTTAATCATGCTATCTTGAAAAGAAAATAAAAATATTAAAAACAGTAAGCCCCATGTGAGTATGCTCGTGGCATAAAACCCATCACTGTGGTGGTGTAAAAATAAAATAAATATATTCTTGTCCTGTAAAAATGAAAATATAAAAATAAATTTATGATCCTACTAAAGAGAGTAATATTTATTAGAGGAAGCTCAACATGATAAAGGCTAAGAGATTTTATGCTAACACTTAACCAGTTCCACAAAGCTTTGTTGTCTATTTGAGCTCCATAGAATTCAAGGATCAAGGAAGACTAGTAGACGGAGGATATCCTAATCGCTATCAGGGTGCTGCTAACATTCAAATACACCTACGCCACCTGCTAACTACATCAGAAGAAATTACGTTAAGATCCAGCTTGGGGGAGAGCACCCCCATTTATCCAACTAAGTGTTTCGACTCACATTTATACTTTACTCAAATAATAAAAAAATGTATAATCATAAAAACCCAATTAAACATTTTGTGCTTATATATATCTTTGCTTAGTTTGCTAAATAAATAAATAAAGTGTCTATGCCAAACTGAACTTCAATGACAAACTCTTATATGGATATGATGAATAGTTGCTCTGTCAAGTACCTAGTTTTCAAATTTGAGCTCTCTCTCAAGTTTAGGCATAACTGTTATAATTTAAAGCTTGCTCTAAACCTGAATTTGCGGGAAGAGTACCTGATCAAAAGTCTAAGTCATTAACAGATATGATATGGGAATGTTGAACTGCTGTTTATCTGTTCCTAGAGATGCTAGAATTCTAGAGAATTTTATCTTTGAAAATCTTTAAAATGTTGCATGATGAGTTCCTGTATGACGAGAGTTTAAAATCCTACCACAGCCATATATACAAGCTTATTAGACTATGAACCATACATTTACTTTTTACTGCTTATGAGCATTGAGTGTGGTCAAGCTGTGTAGACCCTTAGGAGCTTGTCATGCGGTAAAAATCAAGATTCACTTACACGTTCACTCAGACATGCTGCTTCTACTCCAGAAGTACGCATCCACATACATCCACTCATTTCCATATCTAGATTCACCCAAAATTATTCTACTCCTATCTAGGAGAGAATAGCCAAAAACATTATCCTATCCCTGTTATTCCCCGTGAAATAAATGCTCGAGATATTTTGGTTACTACCACTTGCTACATTATTCCAGGAGGGTGAGTGCTCTGAAAAAAGTGAATACAAGGAAATAAAAAGAGACAAGTGTCCGAAACCTCGAAAAAAAAGAAAAAAGAAAAGAAAAAGTGAGACGAGAGGTAAAATGGACAAGTGTCCGACAATAGAATTAGGGGTACAAGATACCCACCTGAGAGAAAAGAAAAATAAAATATAGAGCATCTCATTCCCCTCGAAAGCTTAAAGTGCAAGGAAGGTATGTACCCCCTCAAAAGAGCAAAAATAGAATTGGACTTTCACCATTATTTTCACCATTATCACCATTCATTTGCCACACATGCACATCTTGATTTGACTTATTGACTTGTTCTTGTGGATCTATGGTTTGACTATGCAATAAATGTCTTGTAAGTATGTATTAGATCAAAACCTTATTAGAGTAGGGTGAGAGAGAAGGCAATGTCACTATGCCTCATACCAAAAATACCACATACTTTGAGAGAAGGCATACACCATCATTGCCTTGGTAAGGATCCAGAAATACCACAAAAGAGAGACTAGAGAGAGTCATATAAGGAATCTCTGAGTTTTATTTGAAAATCTGCAAAAACTCTAGAGCTATAGTTAATCAAAAAACAAGAGACATGGTGCTTGACTAGACCGTTCTATCTTTTAACTGCTCAAGACATAAGTGACGGTTGCAAGCCCCATGGTGGAAGGTAAAATGAGTAAGTTTAAATCTTAACAATTTACCCTAACCCAGAGATGAGATCTTGTTTGAACGCGTGTATACCTTTAAGGCATGAAACCACTGCAGAAACTCTTGAGTCCATCTTTGCTCAGGGACGACCAAAGGTTAAGCTTGGGGGAGCTTGTTGACGGTCCTTAATGCTCACATTTAACCGTCAAGTAATCATGAAAAAGGATCCAAATGCAACCGACACCTAGACTTAGGGTTTCAGCTAACAGATTTCCACGAGTTATGGTGTTTGTCTATTTCTGCAGGGAGTTATTAGGAAATACGAAGGAAAGGCCCACACGTCGGGTTTACATAGAGAATTAATCTGTGCGGTAATTTTCCATAATCAGGAAGACTCTAGAAGCCACTCGACCGAAGCGGAGCCGAGACGGGCTCGGGGCCGGGGCGCCCGCCCTTGATCCTAGGGCGCCTGCCTTTGTACAAGCACCAATCACAGAATGGAGTACACCATTACGATGATCTCGTCGAGCTGATTGAAATGCATATGTAATTTGCTATATTTGGAGTTCGGAATCAAGAGATATTAATAAAAGAAGGTCTCCACATAAAAGAGCTGCGGGATTAATTGAGCCCAAATCAGATTTTGGTCCATTAAGGCCTATGTGCATTTTAATGAGATATGGTGGAAAGTTTAGTACCACATCGCCTGCTGAACCAAAAAGGCACAAAGGAGGAGGCTATATAAGGAAGGCCCGTGGCCCCTGGAGAAGAACAGATCATTATAGAGTTGAGAGGTGCCCTCGAAGGATAACCTTTTCTCTATAGAGAATTAGGGCAAGACATTCCAATGTAGTAGATTAGTTCTAGTCGGGAGTTAGGGAGAGCGGAGCTGCACTTCAGTTCTAGAGAAGTCTTCAGAGTTTTGGTATGTCTTTATATTTATTGTAAGACTTATGCTTTAATATATTTATCTTTTCTATTTACTTTTATGCCTTTATTATTATCGATTAGTGTAGTTGTTATATTTTGGCATAGGATCTCCGTTCGCATTGAGTGCTCTAGTTATTCATGGTAATTAGAGTAGTAATCGTTAGTGTAGACGTGGTGTCTATACTAGAGGTTACCTGAGGTTGCACCCAGTCCTGCGGATTGTTGTGGTAGCCCTAGGGTAGTGACAACCCTAACGGTCGACGTATTCCATCTTGTTCGGATCGGTGTTTGTAGGACCATAGTTAGAGCTTCCCAGCCCCCTTCCAGTTCTCTTTCTGTGGTTGGTGTTCTGATGTCCCAAAGTGCTAATATGTGATTGCTATATCCATTCATTATTTGTTATCATAGAACTGAAGTAATAGAGAAGTATACAGGAACCCAGGTCTCTACCGTTGTCCTCCCGCTATGGCTATCTACGCATTTATCATAGAATTCTCACCTTTATATTATTACCTATCATATATCATTTACCCGTACTTTAGTCTAGTTGGTTTATTAAATTAGTAGATGCATGATAGTAAGTTATCAGATTCTTTGACCTTAGCTTCCTAGTGGTAAAATATAAATAACGATATCTAGAATACTCTCGGTAAAATGCTACGATGATGTTCTGTGTGCTTGGAGAATTTTTCTTATTCTTATTGCACTTAACAAATGTCAACACATATATCAACCCAAATCTAGCTCTTCCCAAATCTGACCGGGTTCACGGCACCCGAGAGCACAGTACCCCACCGTCCAGCCCATTTGCCAGGAGGGTACACGCTACTCTCGCCATCGCTCCACGCCCAGTGCGCGAGTAGCCGTTCTCGTCGAGGAATCACAAGACCGGGCTTACCGAGGGCAAGTGGCTAGTACTATAAATTCTCAACCCAACAGGCCATCAACGGACCGGTCCTTAATCGACACAGTTGGAGACACTACTTTAAGACTCCATTCTTAAAGCAAGTCCACCGACCGGTCTCAAGTTGAAACATCATTGACCATAAGTGTATTCCACAACAACCCTTCAAACTTTCTTGTTTGAAAACCTATCTAATAGCAAGGCGAAGCATCACTACGTAGATTTAAAATAAAACAGGTGCCAAGGACAAGATAACAAATATCAAGGTAGTAAATGCAACAAGTAGGTTAACCCAATTCTCAACTACATAATGCAGCATTTTCAATTCATAAGTGATAAAAGATTTAAGACATTCAAGGAGGGGTTAATGCATCCGGGGCTTGCCTTGGTTGCAGAGCTGAGGTGGGTTCCTCGGAGACTTCCCAAGTCTCGGATCCTACTTCCTCGAACGGAACACCGACCTCGGGGTTCGGTTCAACGGTCGCTCCTTCGGTCACGTGCACTATACGCAAAATGATGGATGCTCATGATATGCGTATGACAAACATTTAAGAAGGACCGAGTCGAGTACAACTTGCCTTCTCGGTGTAAAAACAAGCTAAATAGTGATTAGAGTTGTTTATCATTTTAGTGTTTTACCCAAGAGGTTGCATCAGAAAAATTAAGATTTCTCTTAATTCATAATTATTCTTAATTAACTAATTATTAATCCTTTCTACCTTAATTAATTCCTAATTAGGTATTAATGACAGTAATTAAGTATTAATGCCAAACAATAACTAAATGCCAAAGGTCATTAAGGTTAATGACCTCAGGTCATCACACAATTCCAAAAGCACTCAAATCCTATTTTGAGAAATTAAGCTAATTATTACTTAACTATTTTGGAATTATTACTAAATTAATAATTAAGGGTATATTAATATTTTATTCAAACATTATCCAAATGCCACCAAATTTTGTGTGAAACTAGGGAATAATACTCAGAGACCTCCCACAAATTTTGGTGATTTTTGGATATACTAATAAATTCATTAAAGTTCTATTTATTAAATAAAGGACAGAATTTTTATACATGTCCAAAATATCAGAAAAAACAAGCTAGCATTTTTCCTATGTTCTACTTACTGCACAGAACCAATACAAAAGTTTTCATCATTTTTGAATCTGCACAACTTTTTCTATACATATTCAAACATAAATCAAATTTGCACACATAACCAGGACAGCAGCATATATGCAACTTCCTTCAACCATAATTAGAGATCCAAGCATCCAATAAAGGTGATATTAGACTTTCTGAAAAGCTTAGATAATTTTCTACAACTTTGTTATTATCTTCGAGAACTGATTTAATAGATAAAATGGCCAAATAGCATGAAGAAACAATCCTGTCCAGATATAGGACAGAAGCAGACATTAAGCTTTAAACATCTATAATCAGAGTTCTAGATCACCAAAAGTCATGATCCATAACATTTTGGAAAGTTTATGAAAATTTCTACAATTTATCTTTGATCACGAAAGCATGATTCATAAGTTTAGCAATTTGAAATTACACTACTATAGAAACTGGTCCAAGATTTGACAGAGGGCAGCTATTTCTGAAACTCAACATTGAGCAGACATAACTCACAAACTACAGGGCAAATTATCACCAAACTTTAACAAAAGCTAGATACATGAATAACCTACAAGTTTGTTATTAACTAGTTGCACAGCAAACATCATTTACCTAGTGGAACTCATAATGTTCCAAAAATTGTCCTCCAACCACTAATAATTGAATTACAGACAAATAACATTTCATTTGTGTTCCAAACTTGAACCTGGGCAAAACCCAGCTTACCAACAGTTGAAATACATCAAAGAGATACTAGAAAACATCATGGTCATCCCTAAATAAATTCCTTTCATGCCTTTATTAATTTATTTAGGTCAATAGATAAAGTAATAACCATACCCAGTAAATTCTGAGAACACTACAGCAGCTCATATATGTTCTCCAAAGTCTACTGTATAAATTTCATGTCATTTGGGTAAGTATAGCAATTTCCATAAAAAAGATAAATTTCCATCACCAGAAAGCATGTAACAGCAAGATAAATAAGAAACTCGACATTTTCTACAAACACATAGCTAAATTATGTATCTATATGATATAACAACCTCATATAAAGGTAGAGGAACCATATTTACATTTATTTATTTTTAGTTTAATTATAAACTATTTAATAAGCACTAAACAAGATAAACTAATAACTTAACCATATATCATACACTGAACATTAAATCTTTACTGCAACACTCACATAACATCATGAGAACACCATAAAAATTTCAGGCCCATAGGAGCTGCAAAGAACGAGATATGAATTTCTCCTTTTAAACATAATTAAAAGGCATAAATCATCACTAATTATTTTACTACAAACCATGGACAGTTTCATATTTTTAATAAAAACTAGACATCTCAAAAATTTGGTTCACCAAAATTGGAGTTACCAAACTCTAGATTTGAATTTTCAAAGATTCAACAAAACATCTACAAACAAGTCCTTATAGCACTATTCACCTGAGTCACAGTCTGTGCAATTAGACCCTGTAGAAATTCAAATTGTCGCGCGAAGTCCCTGGTCGCGAACTGAAAACAGAGGAGCTCGTCGGAGATCGCAGTTTCGGCGTTGGGGTGCTCGTAGGCGGTAGTAGAGCAGCGGCGGAGCTTGCCCGGACTAGTGCGCACCTGTTGGTGGCCGTAGCTTGTCCCGCAATGGCTCGAGGTGGCCTGGCCGCGCGGGCAGCGGCACCGGCAGCAACGACACGGTGGCGCAGTGATGGGCCGGCCACCATGATGCAGTAGAGATAAAACGAAAGCGACGGGAAGATTCAGAAGCTCACCGCGAGTCTGCTGAGCCACTTGGCAGCTGCGGGGAAAGTTGGAGGAGCTCTGGCCACGGGCGGTGGTGCTTCTACCAGAGTTGGGGAAAAAGGGCTCAGCCGGAGCTTTGAGGGAGGTAGGAAATGGTTGGCTGGGTGCTAGGGCAGCGAAAGCGCAAGGCGGAGTGGCTGGGGCTCTCAACTTGGCTCGGGAGCAAGTGGGTGAGCGGACTTGGGGCAGCCGAGCAAGTTCGCCGGCGTCTAGCTGTGAGCAGAGAAAGAGGCGACTGCAAGTTTGGGACGGTGGACAGGACTGGATGAGGACGCCTTCGACTCGTCCATCTCTTGGTGACATCAACCAGGCAAGCAGCTGTGTGCCAGCCATGCCCATGGCAACATGGGGGAGCAGGGGTGCCGGGCAGGGTCGCGGTGCTCTGTTCCCAAAGGGGAAGTACGGTAGCGTGTTCTTATCCCCCTCTTCCTTATTTACCAAATTACTTTTTATTTTGTTTAAAAACTCAGAAATCTATCAAAACAAGAAATGTGCAACACAAAATTTACTACAACATTCCTTTTAGGCACAAATTCAGATTTTGAAAGGAAAGCGATGAATTTGATCAAAATAGTTTGAATTTCAAATTCCAATTTGGGGGAAAATTCCAATTTGAATTGGGGCAGAATAGAAATTCTAAAATTACTTTTGATTTTTCTCAGTAACTTGAAAAATTCCCAAAATAAAAGTTGTCAAAATTGAGGAGCTCTACAACTTTCATGATAGCCACTTTTCATGATTCCAAACAGATTTTGAATTGGGGATTCAAATTGGAAAAGGGGACAATTTCTAGAAATCTGTATTTTCAAAATTACTTTAAATTTTGTGTTGAAACTTCAAAAACTCAAAACACCAAAGTTGTACATCTTGACAAGATATACAACTTTGATTTTGAACTCATCCTAAAATTTTGCTTAGTTTTTAAATTGCGCAAAAGGGGGTAATAATTAGGTTTTTAAAATCAAGGTTCCCCCCCCTCCCATTTTCTCGGAATCCTCCAACACAAGAGATTTCACAACCACGCTAGCATCATTTCACAATATAAGCACACTTTAGTTCCCTAAGCACAAGCAACCAAAGTAAACTTATTTTAAGTTGATGCATCAACTGGTGCTTAATCAGTATGCTATGCAATGCTTATGATGTCATGATCCAGTTTTAGTATCCGTAACATTAGGGATGTTACAGCTCTTCCCCCTTAAAGAAATCTAGTCCCCAAGATTTAAAGCCTTAGGGTAAGTAATGGAAAAGGAAATTTGTCAAGCACATTAACTTCTAAGAAGTTGATACAACAATTACGATTGGTCCGAGAATTACAACTAAGATCAACAGGAAGTTGTAATCAACCAGCAATTTTAGAGAATTCATAAGAAGATATGAATCTTCAAATGAGCTTCCAAGGAGAATGAAAGCACACTAACTGTAGTCTATAGTGGAGCATGACCAGAGATCCCGATGTTTAACGAGCACCTGGTAGTATTTCCTTATGGCCGCGGTTCCACAGGAGACTACAAGGTTTGACGCTATAACGTGATCATGGATCATGGATCATGGTACCTACTATAGAGTACGGTTACAATAGCTTTCAACAACCTATGTTGGTATTTAAAGTCAAGGGAAGAAATGTGTCAGAGTAGAAGTGATCAAGGTGTGACACATGCATGAATTGAGAAGTCAAGGAGTTATCTCAGGTCTTCATATTTATGTTGGTGATCTATCAATATGCGTCCAAAAGTATCCCCAAGGATGGGAACTTTGTGGAGAAGGATTGTCAAAAGGATATATAATTTGATGAGACCTGGCACATGACGAGATTTATTGAATAGAACAACTATAAGGAGAATAGTTGTCCTGGATTAAAAAGGGAATCTATAACATCCTCGTATCATTATTTTGAAGTGAATGATATGATGTATGCTCGCCCTGTATGTCTTCACAACGTTAGCTAGGAGGTAACTACTTATATATGGCATACTTTATACATTATCTTTATTGCTTCAGATGGGAGGCTGCAAGACTGTTGACAAAGCATTGTTGGAGAAGTTTGATTCTTTACTTGGCTTGTCGAAGACTTGAAGCTTCTTTCAATGCCTTTTATTGGAGTCAGCAGAAAGTCTTAGTAGAACTCGGACAGCAAGCATAAGAAAAGTTAAGGAACATATATAAGTTGTTATCCTCAAAAACTTTTAATATATAAATTTCATTTGAACTTTTCACAAGTAATGTTGCAGAAGATCCATGTATGAGCTCTGATACCACTCTCTAGCAGAACCACCTGAATTATATGGCCCACATGCACCTATCATTATCCTTAAGACCTCTGATTACTGCACATGAGAGTCATATAACTCAGATAGTCTGTCGAGTGCCCTCAGAGGACCCCGAATCATCCACATTTTGTAACTCATACAGGATCAACATGGAGTTACCACAACATTACAACATTTGTTACAAAAATAACTTACATTGGAGTGCGGAAGATTTATAACTCAATTTACAATATATGATGGAATATAAACAACTAAATTTCCAAAAGGTGTGTAGACTAGCGGAAGCATCTTAGGTGAAGCTTCTAAGGTAGAAGAGGTGGACAAATCATGTCGCGCCCACCGACATGACCTCCATTAGCAGCATAAGTCAGTACCTGCAACAGGGGTTATAGAACCCTGAGTACGGGAGTACTCAACAAGACTTACCCGGTGGAAAAAGAGGAGAACTTGGGACTGCAGGCTCAGGGTAGACAAGGGGTGGCTGAGCAAGGAGCCAAATTGTTTTGCTGAAAAGCTTACTAATAGTGCATCCTTACTTTCAAGTTTTAACCACGAATTCCTCTCCTCAAGAGGCCGAGGAGTTCGAGGACAGTCTATCTAGTTGCTTCTCACAGACAAGTCTGTAAGTTCCTAGTCCTTAATCAAAGTATTATCCATCCAACGGCCATAGCTTCATGTCACTCTGAGTCCGGGAATTGGGATCCGAACCTCATGAGACATTTCTCCCTTTCTCATTTTACTACTTAGTTGCATACTTAACTACGATGAGAGTCAGTGGACTGAGTCTCCCAATCGGGGAGCAACGACGATTCGAACCGCTTAGCAATCCAGCGGGAGTTCCTAACCACTCGACATATGTAGAACCAAATCTTGCATATATCAACCCAAATCTAGCTCTTCCCAGATCTGACCGGGTTTGCGGCACCCGAGAGCACAGTACCCCACCGTCCAGCCCATTTGCTAGGAGGGTACACGCTACTCTCGCATCGCTCCACGCCCAGTGCGCGAGTAGCCGTTCTCATCGAGGAATCACAAGACTGGGCATACCGAGGGCAAGTGGCTAGTACTATAAATTCTCAACCCAACAGGCCATCAACGGACCGGTCCTTAATCGACACAGTTGAAGACACTACTTTAAGACTCCATTCTTAAAGCAAGTCCACCGACCGGTCTCATGTTGAAACATCATTGACCATAAGTGTATTCCACAACAACCCTTCAAACTTTCTTGCTTGAAAACCTATCTAAAACAAGGCTAAGCATCACTACGTAGATTTAAAATAAAACAGGTGCCAAGGACAAGATAACAAATATCAAGGTAGTAAATGCAACAAGTAGGTTAACCCAATTCTCAACTACATAATGCAGCATTTTCAATTCATAAGTGATAAAAGATTTAAAACATTCAAGGAGGGTTAATGCATCCGGAGCTTGCCTTGGTTGCAGAGCTGAGGTGGGTTCCTCGGAGACTTCCCAAGTCTCGGATCCTACTTCCTCGAACGGAACACCGACCTCGGGGTTCGGTTCAACGGTCGCTCCTTCGGTCACGTGCACTATACGCAAAATGATGGATGCTCATGATATGCGTATGACAAACATTTAAGAAGGACCGAGTCGAGTACAACTTGCCTTCTCGGTGTAAAAACAAGCTAAATAGTGATTAGAGTTGTTTATCATTTTAGTGTTTTTACCCAAGAGGTTGCATCAGAAAAATTAAGATTTCTCTTAATTCATAATTATTCTTAATTAACTAATTATTAATCCTTTTTACCTTAATTAATTCTTAATTAGGTATTAATGACAGTAATTAAGTATTAATGCCAAACAATAACTAAATGCCAAAGGTCATTAAGGTTAATGACCTCAGGTCATCACACAATTCCAAAAGCACTCAAATCCTAATTTGAGAAATTAAGCTAATTATTACTTAACTATTTTGGAATTATTACTAAATTACTAATTAAGGGTATATTAATATTTTATTCAAACATTATCCAAATGCCACCAAATTTTGTGTGAAACTAGGAAATAATACTCGGAGACCTCCCACAAATTTTGGTGATTTTTGGATATATTAATAAATTCATGAAAGTTCTATTTATTAAATAAAGGACAGAATTTTTATACATGTCCAAAATATCAGAAAAAAGAAGCTAGCATTTTTCCTATGTTCTACTTAATGCACAGAACCAATACAAAAGTTTTCATCATTTTTGAATCTGCACAACTTTTTCTATACATATTCAAACATAAATCAAATTTGCACACATAACCAGGACAGCAGCATATATGCAACTTCCTTCCACCATAATTAGAGATCCAAGCATCCAATAGAGGTGATATTAGACTTTCTGAAAACCTTAGATAATTTTCTACAACTTTGTTATTATCTTCGAGAACTGATTTAATAGATAAAATGGCCAAATAGCATGAAGAAACAATCATGTCCAGATATAGGACAGAATCAGACATTAAGCTTTAAACATCTATAATCAGAGTTCTAGATCACCAAAAGTCATGATCCATAACATTTTGGAAAGTTTATGAAAATTTCTACAATTTATCTTTGATCACGAAAGCATGATTCATAAGTTTAGCAATTTGAAATTACACTACTATAGAAACTGGTCCAAGATTTGACAGAGGGCAGCTATTTCTGAAACTCAACATTGAGCAGACATAACTCACAAACTACAGGGCAAATTATCACCAAACTTTAACAAAATCTAGATACATGAATAACCTACAAGTTTGTTATTAACAAGTTTCACAGCAAACATAATTTACCTAGTGGAACTCATAATGTTCCAAAAATTGTCCTGTTTTTAGATAAAGGATAAATATCCGGCTTCATCTATCCAAAGATAGAATCAGTCCAAAAATTACAGGACGTTCAAAGAAAAAAAATCTGTTGTACAATATTCAGCTGCAAGCACGACTACTGGAAAAGGAAAACAGTCCTTGACTAAGCAAAACCAACATGTCTGTGCATAAGGCAACCATTGGAACTAAAGAAAGCTAAAGCCGACGTCTCTAGGCGAGTTGCTGCCGAAATCAGTAGATCTTTAAGATCTTCATGCCGCTGCAATATTGCCCAGTGTCGTAGCCAATGAGTTCCTCGGAAGAGCACCTGCAAAAGAGACTTAGGTTTGCATTTATTAAAAACTATTTCATTTCTTGTTAGCCATATTGTCCACAGTAAGGCTGATGCTGCTGTTAATAACAATGAATTAACTTTTTTACTACCCAACTTTGACCAATTTTCAAACAAATCATTGATGCTCAGTGGAGGTGGAATCCCAAAAAGTAAATGTATGGAACGCCACAAAAACTTGGCATAATAACAATCAAAAAAAAGGTGTTGAATTGACTCTGAAAGATGGCAGAAACCACAAGATTTGTCTCCATGCCAATTTCTCCTAGCTAAGTTATCCTTTGTTAGAGTAACACCCCGTTTTAAGTACCACATGAAAATTTTAATTTTCATTGGTAGCTTTGTTTGCCAAATATCTTGTGAGACACGTTCCCCATTGTTAATTAAAGCAGCATACATTGACTTGACAGTAAAGATTCCCGAGGACTTTGAACCCCAAACAAAAACATCTCTCTCCTGCATTAAGTTTAAGTGTTGTAGAGAAGCCAAAATTCGGCGCCAGTTATCTAAGTTTCTGCCCACTAGATTCCTCCTGAAGGAGATGTTTAAGTTGGGAGAACTCAAAATAGTTGCAATAGAATCTTGCTTCCTTCTAACGATATTAAACAATGCAGGGAATTTATCTTTTAGAGGTTTGTTACCCACCCAAGTATCAATCCAAAATCTGGTTTGGGACCCATCTTTTACATTAAAATGTCCAAGTTCTAAAAAAGTGTCTTTCACATTCATTAGACTTTTCCAAAAATGCGAGTCCATCGGTTTTTTTTCACAACTTCCTATGGTCTTATTCTTAATATACTTGTTCCGTAGCAACTCTTGCCATAAACCATCCTCATTTAATAACTTGAGCAGCCATTTACTAAGCAAACATTTGTTTTGAATTTCTAAGTTTTGGATTCCTAGCCCTCCTTGATCTCTAGGCTGGCACATAATTTCCCATTTGACTAATCGGTATTTTCTTTTCTGTTGATCATTCTGCCAGTAAAAACGAGACCTAAAACAATCCAATTTCTCCAACACACCCTTTGGTAGTTCAAAGAAAGACATCATAAACATCGGTAGACTTGACAGCACCGAATTTATGAGAACTAACCGACCACCAGTTGTTAGCATTTTACCTTTCCACCCGCTAAGTCTTTTTTCAATGCGTTCCTCGATAATTTCCAGTCCTTATTGTGCAGCTTCCTGTAATGCATAGGAAGTCCCAAGTATCTAAACGGGTATTTTCCCAAAACACACCCAAACAGTTGCGAATAGAACTCTTCATGATCTTTTGCTCTACCGAAACAAAAGACTTCACTTTTATGAAAGTTTATCTTTAAGCCAGATAGTTGTTCAAACGTGCTTAATAATAGTTTCATATTGATAGCTTTCTCAACATCATGGCTCATAAATATCACTGTGTCATCCGCATACTGGAGGATGGATAAACCATCTTGGATGAGATGTGGGATAACACCTTCTACTTGGCCTGCATCTTTTGCTCTAGCAATTAGTATGGCCAACATATCCACCAATATATTAAATAGTATTGGTGACATGGGGTCACCTTGCCTTAAGCCTTTTTTAGACTAGAAATAAGGTCCTAACTGGTCATTAACCTTGATATTAACATTACCGCCTTGTGTAAAGTGTTTTGTCCACTCACACCATTTGTGAGAAAAACCTTTCATTCTTAAAGTTTGTTCTAGGAAATCCCAATTTACTTTGTCATAAGGTTTCTCAAAGTCTATTTTAAAAATCACCCCATCTTGTTTTTTTGTATGTAATTCATGAATAGTTTCATGCAGAATCACAGCACCCTCCATGATATTTCTTCCTGGCAAAAAGGCTGTCTGAGTCGATCTTATCAGTTTTTGGGCTACTGTGGTAAGTCTATTTGTCGCCACCTTAGTGAAGATTTTAAAAGAGACGTTCAACAAACAGATAGGCCTATATTGTTGAATTACCCTTGCTTCAGCTTTTTTAGGTAACAAAATAATATTACCAAAATTCAAACGATTTAGAGCTAGTGTTCCCTGATAAAAATCCGAGAACAAAGCCATCAAATCATTTTTATTTAGCTCCCAAAAAACTTGATAAAACTCCGGAGGAAAGCCATCCGGACCAGTGCTTTATTATGTTCCATTTGGAAAGTAGCTATTCTAACTTCCTCCTCCGAGAATGGTGCAATTAACAACTCATTTTCCAGATCTGAGACTTGAGGTATGTCCGCCGTCTGTGATTCACCTAATGAAATTAGAGAGGCATCAGACGGACCGAACAAGTTTTTGTAATAATGGTTGGCTGGGTGCTATGGCAGCGAAAGCGCAAGGCGGAGGACGCCTTCGACTCGTCCATCTCATGGTGACATCAACCAGGCAAGCAGCTGCGTGCCAGCCATGCCCATGGCAACGTGGGGGAGCAGGGGTGCCGGGCAGGGTCGCGGTGCTCTGTTCCCAAAGGAGAAGTACGGTAGCATGTTCTTATCCCCCTCTTCCTTATTTACCAAATTACTTTTTATTTTGTGTAAAAAATCAAAAATCTACCAAAACAAGAAATGTGCAGCACGAAATTTACTACAACATTCCTTTTAGGCTCAAATTCAGATTTTGAAAGGAAAGTGATGAATTTGATCAAAATAGTTTGAATTTCAAACTCCAATTTGGGGGAAAATTCCAATTTGAATTGGGGCAGAATAGAAATTCCAAAATTACTTTTGATTTTTCTCAATAACTTGAAAAATTCCCAAAATAAAAGTTGTCCAAATTGAGGAGCTCTGCTACTTTTATGTTGGCCACTTTTCATGATTCCAAACAGATTTTGAATTGGGGATTCAAATTGGAAAAGGGGACAATTTTTGGAAATCTGTATTTTCAAAGTTACTTTAAATTTTGTGTTGAAACTTCAAAAACTCAAAACACCAAAGTTGTACATCTTGACAAGATCTACAACATTGCTTTTGAACTCATCCTCAGATTTTGCTTAGTTTTTAAATTGCGCAAAAGGGGGTAAAAATTAGGGTTTTAAATTCGGGGTTCCCCCCCCCCATTTTCTCGGAATCCTCCAACACAAGGGATTTCACAACCACGCTAGCATCATTTCACAATATAAGCACACTTTAGTTCCCTAAGCACAAGCAACCAAAGTAAACTTATTTTAAGTTGATGCATCAGGTGGTGCTTAATTAGTATGCTATGCAATGCTTATGATGTCATGATCCATTTTTATTATCTGTAACATTAGGGATGTTACATAACTACACTAATCATAAATAGAAATAAAGTAAATAGTGAAGATAATATATTAAAGCATAAGTCTTACAAATAAAAGATATGAAGACATACCAAAACTCTAAAGAAGACTCCTCTAGAACTAGAGCATAGCTCCGTGCTCCCTAACTCCCAACTAGAACTAATCTACTACATTGGAATGTCTAGCCCTAATTCTCTAGAGAAGAGAGTTCATCCATTTGAGGGATGCCTCTACAACTCATAATGATTTCTCATCCCCCAAGGGGGTCAGGCTTCTATTTATAGCCCCCTAGGAAGCACCATGTTGATGGTCCTTAACACCTCATTTTATACCAACAACAATGGCTATTTTGGTCATATAAGTTACACAAAACATAGTCGTAGGGTTTATTACTAACAATTTGCACAATTTGTGATGATTATGTGAGTGCAGGTGAAATAGGGTAATATACATGGTAAAAAGTCATCTTCAATTGCTCATTTTGATAACTCCATGTTAAAGGGCTCATCGAGATACATGAAATGGAGTTTTGGTTCACTCAATTTGGAGTCCAGATGATAAAGTTATGGCTTCTAGAAGATTGTGAGACGAAACGTGTCGGAAACTTGTCACTAGGCATGGCGGGTGTTGATATTTGGGAACGCAATAAGGAATTGATCCGCAAGCGCACGGATATCGGTGAGCACTTCACCCGGGAAATTATCCAGAGTATCGTATTTATTTTTTTACCACTAGGAGAAAGAGTGCATCTGACTAACCGGTCTATTACTACTAACCTTTAGGCACAAAGAATGTCTTTCGATGTGAGTGATAAATAGAGAAGACTGCAACTGTAGTCTCCTTCTAACCTTGGTAAGGATGATCTACTGTTCTAATGGGGAGGCTAACGGAATCTAGACAACACAAAGGATGTTCGACCCGCACCTATAAACCCTATCCTTCCTGCTAACGAGATGTGATCTACAAACGTAGCTCAGAATTGTCACGTTCCTCACTACTACCACGGTCCAGCTAGTCAGGGAATATCTATGAGTACCCCAGCCTAAACACCACGTTTACGCCAGCAATGATTACTCTAAACTCTACGCGAAGAGATTAAAGTAAACTCATAAACCATAAGAACAATAAAACAAGAACTTACTAGAATTTAGAAGTCGAATTACTGAAGAATCCTAGGAGCAAGCTTCGGGTTAGGAGAACTTGATCCCGCAGGTACAAGCTTGGAGTAGACACCGACAGGCCGGGCTTCCTCCACTCTACACCTCCACTGTATCTCTCTCAATCTAGTAGAAACTAGAAGATCTATTTCTACCTTACATTGGTTGCTAAGCCTAAAAAGAAATATTAATTGGAGAAGAGGTTTTCCTTCGAGGGCACCCCTCAGTCTCTATGATAATTTCTTCCTGTCTTCCAGGGGCCAGGGGGGCCTCGCTTATATAGTCCTCCCCTTCTATGCGTTTTTGGGTCGGTAGCCGAGGTGGTACTATGTTTTTCTTGATCCAATAGGTCGGTGGAATATCCTGAGCGAAAGAGTCCTGAATTGGCTCCAGCAGGGGGGCGGGCGCCCAGGCTACCAGGGCGGGCGCCCTGGGCCTGGCCCAGTTTTGCCTCCGCTTCGATCTCGTGGCTTCTGGAGTCTTCTAGATGATGTAAAATTATGCGGTGCGTTGATATCTCTATGTAATCCTGACATGTGGGCCTTTCTTCCTTATTTCCTGATAACCCCCTGCAGAAACAGATAAACAACAAAACTCGTGGAATTCTGTCAGATCAAACCCTAATTCTAGGTGATGGTTGCATATTGGTCCTTTCTCATGTTTATTTGATAATTAAAATTGATACTTAAGAACCGTCAACAAATACCCCCATACTTAGGCTTTTACTCGTCCTCGAGAAAAGGATGGTTAAGAAAAAATCTGGGGTAAACATTTAAAACATTCTCCTTATAATTGCAGGGTGTTAAAATTCCACTGTGTACCATAGTCAGGGATGTGTATGGTTAAGTGTAAAGATTCTTTCTTTTCAATCCTGTCACTTGGAGTTTTTGTTATATTTTTGAAAGAAAGTTAGCATACCTTTTTATCCTCATAGGTTCTCTCAGATCACTCATTATCTTTTATATATATCTCTCACTGAGGCTGTTTTATTTTGCAAAAATTCTCAAGCATACTTACTTTGCATTTATTGCCTCATCAAAACGGGATCCGAGGAGGGAAATGTCATACTCTTAGATCAAAGACTTTAGAAATTAAAACTTTGTCAACTCTTGCTGGCATATTGCTTATTAGAGGGACCATGGGCTATCATTTTTTTCTCTTTTTTTTAAGTGGATACCGAGGTACCCCTAATTCTACTGCCGGACACTTGTCCATTTTTTTCTGCGAGGTTGTCGAGCACTTGCTCCTTTTTATTTCCTCGAAATATCTTCTATTTTTGCATAGCCCATGCCTCTAATGCAATAATACTTCGGAAGAGTGAATCTTACTGAAATAGTGTCTTGATCTTGGGAGAATGATAAATCTCTCAACAAGGGTCTAACTCATTTTGAACAAACTCAATACAGAGCAGATAGCTTTTATAATCATAATTAATATTTCAATTTTATCAGGCATATAAAACACTGAGGATGGTAGCTAGAAATTTGAATATTTTGAAATAAGTTCTCCAAGCAACAATGATATCAAGAATAAGAAACTCATACTCTACCATCACATATTCCATATTGATTTAAGTAACACAGGGTTTTAAAATGATTTTATACTAATTGCAAGTTTTCAAGAAATATCACAGATTGAGATTAATCATGATTAGAAATATTTAATCTTTTTATTTTATCATGTCGGAAACAGTAATCTGCATAATCCAGAATAAATGTATGTATAAAGTAAAGTGTGCAGAGTGTGTACCTGAGTGGTGGAGTGGTGTAGTCGGAGTGTGGTTGGCATGTCGAGGGATCTCCCCCATACTTGTTTTCTGCTTTCTTGCACAAAAGTAAAGTAGAGACACACAAGACATAATAATAATAGTAATACTCTTTATTGATCTTGAGGCATTTATTACAAAAAGACTGATAGCAAACTGATAACAAACTGATAATAACAAACTGATAATAGCAAACTTAAACCGAATTTAAAGATAGATAACTAAGATGCATTGCCTCAAGGTCTAATCTAGATAACTTAGCGGCGCTCTAATTCTTTAATCTTCTTGTTGGCACTGGCAAGATCCTGCCTAAGGCCTAGGATAATGGTGTTGTGGTTAGAGAGCTGCCTAGTGAGGGAATTAATCGAGGACTGGAGGTCTATGATAATTCTATCTAGCCTGCGAACTTCCTCATCAATATCCATTATAGTCTTGCGACGCTTGGGAGGTGTCTCAAAAGCATTGAGAGAGTGCTTCGGGGCTGCCTTTGGAGGGATGAAACGGACTTTGGATGCTCTAATCCCTTCAAAGTAAAGCCTTTCCTCCTCCGTAGTGTAGCGAATACTGCTGATCTCGCCGCTTGGCACCTTGATAGTGGTCTTCGTCTTGGATGATGGTCCTTTGAGAAGTAGGGTTTGTGGTGGTGCGGTGAGAACTGGTTGAGCATGGTAAGATTGGGCGGAGCTGCGTTGACGTAATGGCATGGCTTCTAGCTGACGTTCTGTGTTGGCCGGGACGAGAGCACGGGCATCGGGGTCTTCCACTGGCTCCATGTTGAGGTTGAAGGGGACGACTTCCCAATCGTCGTGGTACTTGTCGGCCATTGGAGTAGCAAGGAACTAATAAAATTTTAATTGAAGGAGAGCTAATCAAGCTCTAATTGAAGGAGAGAAAGCTTGGTGGCTTGTTGTTTGAAAACTGAGGTCAGGGGTCTGTTTATATAGGGGTCAAAAGGATGCCTCTATGGGTTGTTCGGGTTGCTCCCGTCGACTTGCGTGGGAAACTTTCTATCCGAGGGATTATTCGAATTACCATAAGTGCATTTTCCATAACAGAGAAAGTCGGGACCGAGGGGGAACAGGGGCAGGGCGCCCGCCCACTTGACCTGGGCGCCCGCCCTCTCTCTGGCCCCTCTGTGGGCCCACTTTTCCGAGCGCGTTTCTAGATGCGAAATTATTTAGAAAAATATATATATGCCCCAAAACCATCAGACCAAAAGTGTCGGGCTCTAATTTTCCATGGGAAGGTAAAAATGGACTTCGTCTATTTCTTCAAATTCCTCATCGGGCTCTAAAAATAATTTAAGACGTTGACCATTTACCTTGAATAACGTACCTTCGTTATTTTGAAGTGTGATAGCTCCGTGGGATGATGAATTGATTACCTTGAATGGTCCTTCCCATTTGCTCTGGAGTTTTCCATGCCCGAAAAGCTTTACCCTGGAATTAAAAAGTAATACCTTATCTCCGGGTGTGAACTCCTTCTTTTTGATTCTCTTGTCATGCCACCTCTTGACTCTTTCTTTGTAGATCTTTGAATTGTGATATGCCTTCTCTCGCCATTCTTCCAATTCTGATAGTTGCATTCTTCTATAATCTCCAGCAACATCTAGGTCCATATTCCATCTCTTTATGGCCCAGTGTGCTTTGAATTCTAGTTCAACAGGTAGATGACAAGTCTTCCCGTACACCAATTGGTACGGAGACATTCCAATTGGGGTCTTGTATGCTGTCCGGTATGCCCAGAGTGCATCGGGTAACTTGTCTTTCCACGTCGTTCCCATTTCATTTACTGTCTTCTGAAGAATATTCTTGATTTGTTTGTTGTAAGTCTCTGCTTGGCCACTTGTCTGAGGATGATAGGGGGTAGCGACATTGTGACGGATTCCATGTCTTGATAGATATTGCTTGAAACGTTTGTCGATGAAGTGTGCTCCTCCATCACTTATCACTACTCTGGGAACTCCAAATCTTGGAAATATAATTTCTTCAAACATCCTCTTTGAACTGACGTTGTCGGCATGCTTGCAAGGTAATGCTTCTACCCACTTGGAGACATAGTCAACCGCCACCAAGATGTACTCACATTTCTTTGATGGAGGAAATGGACCCATATTGTCTATTCCCCAGACATCAAATAGCTCAATCTGAAGGTTGTTGGTGAGTGGCATTGCATCCCTTGTATTTATGTTTCCGTGCCTTTGACATGGCCCACATCTTCTGATATATTGCTTCGTGTCTTTATACATTGTAGGCCAATAGAATCCACACTGCCAGATCTTTGAATGTGTACGGAATGCTCCATAGTGACCTCCATATGGTGATGAATGACATCTGTCGATGATCTTCCATCCTTCCTCAGTGGTCACACATCTCCTGAGTAAGCCATCAGAGCATACTCGGAAGAGGTATGGCTCATCCCATATATGTGAACGACTTTCTTGAGTAAGCTTCTTCTTGTTTGCTCCTGGTGGTACATACCCTGAAACCATAAAATTAACAATATCTGCATACCAAGGGTCAGACCTGTTAATCCCGTAGAGCATGTCGTCCCGGAGTGAATCATTGATGGGGGTTTCCTGTGGACTCTTAAAATACATTCTAGACAAGTGATCTGCAACAGAATTTTCTACTCCTTTTTTATCTTTTATTTCTAAGTCAAATTCTTGGAGTAATAAGATCCATCTAATCAGGCGAGGTTTAGCATCTTTTTTAGTGAGCAAATATTTTAATGCAGCATGATCAGTGTAAACAATTATTTTAGCTCCAACTAAGTAAGATCTAAATTTATCTATGGCAAAGACAACAGCCAGAAGCTCTTTTTCAGTGGTTGCATAATTAAGCTGAGCTCCTGTCAAAGTTTTACTGGCATAAGCAATTGCATGATGCTTCTTATCTTTAGTTTGTCCTAATACTGCCCCCACAGCATAATCACTAGCATCACACATAATTTCAAAAGGCAACGACCAATCAGGGGGTTGAATGATTGGTGCAGAGATGAGTGCTTTCTTTAATAAATTGAAAGATGTTAGACATGCATCATCAAATTCGAAAGGAGCATCCTTGGCTAGCAAAAGAGTAAGTGGTCTAGCAATAAATTAAAAATCTTTTATGAATCTACGATAAAAACCAGCATGGCCAAGAAAGCTTCGAATTCCTTTTATGTTCACAGGTGGAGGTAGTTGTTCAATTACTATAATTTTAGCTTTGTCTACCTCAATACCTCTTTCAGACACTAAGTGTCCTAGCACTATTCCTTCTCTAACCATAGAATGACATTTTTCCCAATTAAGGATTAAGTGCTTTTCTTCACATCTTTGCAAAACCTTGTCTAAGTTTTCAAGACAACTATCAAAAGTTTTTCCATAAACAGAGAAATCATCCATGAAAACTTCCATAATATCTTCAATCATATCAGAAAATATAGACATCATGCATCTTTGAAAAGAAGCTGGTGCATTACATAACCCAAAAGACATTCTACGGTAAGCATAAGTTCCATATGGGCATGTAAAAGTGGTTTTGCTTTGATCATCGGGATGGATCGGGATTTGATGATACCCTGAGTATCCATCTAAAAAACAAAAGAATGAATGGTTTGCTAACCGCTCTAGCATCTCATCTATGAAAGGTAAAGGAAAGTGATCCTTTCTCGTGGCTTTGTTTAATTTTCTATAGTCTATGCACATCCGCCATCCTGTGACGGTGCGTTGTAGAATTAGCTCATTCTTTTCATTCATAATAACTGTCATGCCTCCCTTTTTGGGCACAACTTGTACTGGGCTTACCCACTCACTGTGCGGCACAGGATATATAATCCCTGCATGCAGCAACTTAATAACTTCCTTTTTAACTACCTCTCTCATAGTGTTGTTAAGTCTACGTTGGGGTTCTTGAAAGGGTGTAACAGAAGGATCTATTGGAATACGATGGGTACAAATCATAGGACTGATTCCTGTAAGATCTTGATGTGAGTAGCCGAAAACTGAGTGATGTTTCTCAAGAATGGTCATTAATCGTAGAGTTTGATCCTGAGTGAGTTTATCGCTAATGATCACAGGGAACTCTGGATTATTGTTTAGGAAAGCATAGGTAAGACCGGGTGGTAAGGTTTTAAGTTCTATGGAGGGTCTAGGTGTTTCTGCAAACTCATCTAAGGGTTCAGGCTCGGAAGGTTCGTCTTCTTCTTCTGTGAAGAAAGGAGTTTCGTCTTCTAAGTCTGGTTCATCTAAAAGCTCTAGAGATGCAGCCTTTACTTCCTCCATAGGATCAGGCAAAAGATATGACTCGGCCTTATTATTTAAGGAGTGTGAAATTATCATTGGGAATTGAAAAGTTTTTCCAAAAGAAATGTGTAGCTTTCCAGTATGACCTTCATAAAGGAGTCTTCCAAAAGGTTGTCCTATTAACAGGTCGAAGTCCCATGTATCAAAGATATAGAAGTTCAAGTGAACCATGGAGCCTTCTACTGTAAGAGGTAGGACATTAATAATTCCAAGACTGGGGACTAATCATCCTGAAGATTCCTTTATGACCTTTGTTGTGGGGGTTAAGATAAGATTTTTAAATAGTTTAAGTGCAAAAGATTCAGACATGATGTTGATCCCCACAACAGGATTATAGAGAGCATTAAATCGATCAGAATTATAAGCACAATGTATAGTTATAGAGGGTGTGTCCAAACGGATCACATCAGAGGAAAGCTCTGATTCTATCTAGGATTTGGCAGAGTGTCTACTTCGGCTTCGTAGGTTTCATCATGAAGGGTATTATCCATCTCAGCTTCTAGGATTCTATCTAGGATCACTCTAGCTTCATTAGCAGGGATGCGAAAGAAAGAACCTCTAGACATTGTGTGAAGCATTTGTTTGTGATTTTTCTGAAGACCTCGAAAAAAGTGGAATAAAAGAATAGGGTCTTCAAGATTAAGGTTTGGACCAGATTCTAAAAGATCAGAAAAACGTGTCTAGGATTTTCCCAAAGTTTCATTATCTTTTTGTTTAAAAGATAGGACTTCGAGTCTAAGGTCGGCTATACGGTCAAGGGAATAGAAATCTAGACAAAAGTTGGCTCGTAAAACTCCTCATTCACCTTGTTGTTGACTTACCTTCTGACTGTACCATTGTCTAGCTTCTCCCCTTAAAGAAAAAGGAAAAAGCTTCCAACGTAAAGTTTTATCAGAAATGCCTTCAATGCGAAGACAATCACATGTTTGCTCAAAAGCCTGGCCCAGTTTTGCCTCCGCTTCGATCTCGTGGCTTCTGGAGTCTTCTAGATGATGTAAAATTACGCGGTGCGTTGATATCTCTATGTAATCCTGACATGTGGGCCTTTCTTCCTTATTTCCTGATAACCCCCTGCAGAAACAGATAAACAACAAAACTCGTGGAATTCTGTCAGATCAAACCCTAATTCTAGGTGATGGTTGCATATTGGTCCTTTCTCATGTTTATTTGATAATTAAAATTGATACTTAAGAACCGTCAACAGCGGGCGCTAGTAATGTATGGCGACCGCCATGCACATGTGTCCAATGGCCATCAAACTTGCTCCAAGGCCTCTCTACTCAATGGAGAACCCATGACAAGCTTGGTTCATGGCATTGGAAGACATGGAAGTCCGGTAGTAATGATCACCATGCAAAGACAAGCTCACAACTGAAGAAAACAACATCAGAACTGCACAAAACTTTATACACCTGCAACATGGAGGACAAGAGGAGACTAATGGCCAAAATGATATGGCGGCCACCATGTCCACCTTGGCACCTGCGACTCCTAGGTGGTGCCCGCCACCTCCACTAGGTTAGAACACGTCACCGATCTGCGTGACTGCCCTGAGGAGCCATCTGGTGTATTGTTTTGATGTCGGTTTCATCCAAGGGATGCATAAGGGTGTCACGTGGATTGTGGTCTTTCCAATATGTGACAAAAGATTTCCAACACGTGAAACTACTCCACCGACTTGGGAAATCGCCTCTAGGAGCAAGCAGGAGCCGTAGGATTGAAAGGCGGTTGCATCGAGTGGCGCCGACCACTTTGGGCATGATGTTCACCACTGTGGAGTGGCGCCTGCCACTCTACTATGGCGCCCACAACCCCTCAGGGCCTCCGTGGCACTCTCGTCACCTCTAACCTATGTAAACCCCCCTCATGTCACATCAGAGGTAGGCAGGCTCATTTGATAGTTGGTCTGCTAGAGTTAGTATGGTAGTGAGTAGCTAGCTAGTTGCCTACCTTGGAAGAGGAGTTGGAGAGGAGAAGTTAGGAGAGGATGCTTTGCTTGTTAGCGACCTCTGCTTCCCTCTACTCGATGATTCTTCTTTGGTAATCCTATAAACCTTTATTATTTCTAAGTACTTATTTATTCCTATTTGTGTGCTTGTTTCATTGCTTGGTTAGAGTGTTGTAGTTCTAGGATACGGATTAGAGTAGTAAGAGCATAGATTAATTGTGGTGCTTAGGCTATAGCTTACCCTTGAATACGGCTAGGTCTCCGAATAGCTGTGGTAGCGGCAGGTGGTGACAGCCCTGTTAGCCTATGTATTCCTCCACGTTGGGCCTAGTTATTTAAACGTAGAGCTTGTGTGTCATGCCTAATCAACCCTCTTGGGTGAGTTTAGGACACGTACGCTCACAGTGCATAAGTCAGGAATATATAATTCCTTAGCCTACTAATTAGCCCCTATACCTCTATCCTCATAGTCATACTTTTAAATCAATTAATGTTCCTCGTGGATTCCATAACCCTAGGAATACTCCTTTGGTGAAAAGCTACAACTAATAGCCGTGCGCTTGTGGTTAATTCTATGTGCCACCCAAGGTGTCAACACACCACAGCCCTTGGATCAAACCGACTTAAACATATGCTCAGGATTACTCCTCAAAGCCAGTGGATCGGGAATCTGTGAGGTTGAAGTTGATTGGCTGCGGTTGTTCGGTGGCCACCCAAGGGGGTGGGGACAGGCGCCCATCCCCTGTGGCCATTTGCCATCCCATTCGTTCTGGTGTCTTCTCGGACCTTCTAGACTCCAAAAATGTGTATTTTCATGTGAAATTCATATTCCTTCATCCAAGACTCCAAACAGGGCAAATGATATATGGATTTTGATCGTCTCGATGAGCCCATCACATTGGTGCAGTCCAATTAATCATTTGAGATACTTTTATTCAATGATTAGTTTGCCTTTAGCTCTTTTCCTATGTAACCCCTACAAAACATAGATGCACCAAAACTCATGGAATTTGTTAGTTCAAACCTCTAGACCTATGTTGGTGAGCATCTTTTTGCAGATATACAAGTTATTGTTGGCACTCCATAGCGTGATTACTAAAAGTAGAGTGAACCCTAATCATAGCAAAGGCGCTAGGAATGAATGAGACACCATTTACATTGCTTACACTAAGTTGTCATCCCTAACACAATGTAAGAAGTGTGGTTGTATCCATGATCATAGCACTAAAGAAAATAATAAATGTATCCACAAGTGCACATATAAAATACACCCATTGTAGCACTTCACCCAGGAAAGTTCCAGGTATCGTTATTTATAATTCTAGCACTGGGAAGGCAGGCAGAGGGAATAGAATGAGAGCAGTAACTTACGTGTGTGATAAGAGTTCCACTAGATCTACTCAAAACATGAATCAATCATTTAAATGATAAAGATGATAATAACCAAAATATTCAATCAGGGGTTCCATAGAGCATTCCCTACTTAGACGTGACTCTAGAAAGAACTAGAAAATAGAGAATAACTTCTAAAGTTATTCTAATCATAGGTTATTGAGCTACCCTAATTAGTGCAATTATATCTAATAATCATGGTCGGAGTTAACACGTATTCATACTTAAGGGTAATTCCCAAGGTGGGTCAGAAACAGAGTAAGACTTCACCTTGCAAATAGGCTCTACTTGTCCTACATTCGGGCAGTGGACTACAGTGGACTCAACGAAGCTATATAAGCCACCTTTGTGATCTACCACATGGCTCAGAACATAGGGTGCATCGGCAGATAGATATTGTTTAAGCACCAAGCCTACACAACTTCTACCACTCACCCCTAACGTTATAGGATGAGCTCTATACAAACATAAGCATAAACACGAAGCTAATCCAACTATACTAGACATATAATCAAAGTAGGCAATGAACACTACAATTATGAATAGATGACGATAACAAGTCATATCTAGTATTTAACCCTAAACACGAACTAGAACAAGAACTAGACAAATAACTAGAACTAGAACAAGAACATGATGAACTAGATAAGTAGATGATGAACTAGACAAACTAGAGGAACACAATGATGAACTAGAAGAACAAATATAAGAACAATGTTGAATACAAGAGAGAAGTACAAGGTAAATACCTAGTCTTCCCCGACTAGATCCGGAATCCAAGCATTGCTTGACTCCTCTACTTCCTATTCTAGATTCTAGCTATGCCCTAGTTGGTGGAGCTCTTCATTGTTCTAGATTGAATGACTAGTGGACTGAATTGATGACTTATTGATTGTGATGATATGCCTTCAGGGGGTCTGCCCCTTCTTTTATAGTCCGGTGGGATGCACCGTGGCTTGTTGACGGTTGTTAACCATCAAAATTATATGTGAACCAAAGAGTAGAAAGGGGATAAAACCTGAACATCACCATAGACTTAGGGTTTTACTGACAATTTCCATGAGTTTTGGTGAATGTCTATTTCTGCAGGGGGTTATCAGAATAATAACAAAAGAAGGTCCACATGTTAGATTTACATAGAGAGAAGACCCAAATGTCAACTCCAGAACAATCCAGAAGACACAGGAAGATGTGCCCTAAAAGTTGGGGGCCACCTGCCATAGGGCAGGGGCAGGCGCCCACGGGGACAGGGGTGGCCGCCCGGGGGCAAGAACCAATCAGGTTCTACCTCGTGGATCCTGCCTCCACCGACTTTAAGGAGTAATCTAAGCGCACGTTTAAGTTGGTTTGATCCAGGTGCTGTGGTGCTTCCTAGGGGGCTATAAATATAGCCCTAACCCCCCTGAAGGAGAGCTCAGAATTGAGAGAGAAAAACGAAATTATATTTTTATTCTCATCTGAGAATTAGAGGGGTCATTAGAGCAAGGGATTAGAGATAGATTAGCTACTCCTAATCTTCATCTTCTACATAGGATAAGATTAGATAGAGGAAGAGTTTGGTGCCTGTGCTCGGAATTTCTTGATCTTTATCATCAGAGATTGGTATTATCTTTTATCTCTCTTTTGACTTTATTCTAAATATCATTATGTTTCTATTTATTATGTTCCTAGTTTATTCTAGTTCATCATCAGAGATTGGCCAGGTTGTGTGGTAGATCGTGAAAGTGTCAGTTCCGTTGAGTCCTTTGTATTCCATCCCCTATTGGTAGGACAGGTAGAACTGCAGTTGCGTAGGAAGTCCAACTCTGTCTTGGCTTTTTATAGCAATGTTCCTTATACATAAATGAAGAGTCTTTTGTGCTATATATGATATTGTAGCATTAGAGTAGATGAATGACTTGATAAATTAAAACTACATAGGATTTTCTACCTCTTGAACTAATCGAACGTCTTCCTAATATTGAGCTGAGTAGTCTATATCTAGTCTCTACATTCTCGGAGCTTTTATACTTTATATATCATATATCTATCATGGTTTACCCTCCTAACAAGTATGTGACTATGCAACCCAATCAATCATAAGTAGTCATGTTTTGCAAGTTGATCTCATTGTTTAAGTCCTTAGTTATTTCCCTTGAGCTAAATATAAATAACAATACCTAGAATACTTTCTGGTGAAGTGCTACAATGGTATTTAATCTATACGCTTTCGGATCCTATGTTTATTTTATTAGTGGACAGTTTTTAACCACAATCTTGGCGCCATGCTAAGGATGACAACTTAGCTTAACTAGTGTTAGAAGTGTCAACAAGCATTTCTGGTGCCGTTGCTGGGGAAGGAATAAACTTTTTGAGAAAAATTGCCTAAACAGATACTTAATAAATGAGTAGGTAGGTTGCTAGTCACCTCTAATTGGCAGGTTTACCCCTATTTGTTTTTCTATATTTAAATTTTTATACAAGGTATTAGCAAGATTGAAACTGATTCTTTATTCGAATCGGATAAATCAAGAAGGGAGCTCATCACTAGTATTTGAAGCTATGACTGAAAAGACTTTGTTGGAGTTCTTTGCTCTAACAGTGGAGAATATCTGCACTGGTCTAGTACTAAGAATAGAAAATCTTGAGTTTGAGCTCAAGCCAAGCCTCATCAACACAGTGCAAGCTATCTAATTTAGTGGAAAAGCAAATGAAGATGCAAGTGCACATCTACAATGTAACAGAACCATCCAAATTATAAGAGATTAAGCATAATAGCAACCATTTACACAGTCGAACCATTAGACTTAAGCCCATATAATTCTGGTAGTCCATAAAATCTTGAGGGATTTCAAACCTTTTTCCATACACACAGCCAAGATCGTAATAAGTTTAGCAGTCATAGTCCACAAGTTACATTCAGTTCACAACATTCTAGAAATTAAATTGGAGTTCAAACATAGTTATTACAAACCAAGTTCACATGTAGCGGAAGCATTTCAGTTTCAAAATTTCACACACACTTAGTTCATTACAGTGCTAGAGTCTGATCATTCCCACAAAAGCAAAATATGAGGTAGAGCGACCATTGCCCTCGATCTAGTCATCACCCATTGATGGGTACAAGCAGTAGATGCAATACCCATAATACATCTGCCCATCTGTAAAACAACATGGGAATAGAACCCTGAGTACGAGAATGTACTCAACTAGACTTCCCATCATAAACCAGAAATAAAATGACTCTCAAGGATCATGAAGGCTGTATAGTGGGATAGCTGGACATCTATTGCGTAAAAGCTTAATCCACTAAGTGTATATAAACCCCTTCACTTTTATTTAGCTCAAGTTAAGTAGCATTACCTATCATCTAGATTAGCACCTATACTATTGCAACCAATATCACATAGCATTCACCTTTCATCACATACCATAACCACAGTGTTCCATAGTCCTTAGTACGAGGACAGGGCTCAAGTCAAGTGCTCACTATCCAGGAGCAATGCCGATTCAAATCGATTTCTGACCAGCTAGCGAGTTATTCCCCACACAAACCACACTCATTGATCAAGTGAGCTGTAGGTCACAATATTACACTATCTATGACCAATTCGTGGGTTCGACAAGCACCGCCTGTTCCCGAGGACCGTTCCGGCGACCGAGGTGCCAAGGTTGCGCACTGCGCCCTCATCGTTTTAACACTCCTAGTGTTAGCTTGCATGTTAACCATGAGCATTGCATCAACATAAGCATCATCATGCTCATTCATAAGCATACATCATGATCACATGTCATCTTATGTGCCCCATGTATGATTAAAGTACTTGTGTGGTTTGATTTGAGTGATTCTAGTAGAGGACCAGATACAAGTGTACATTGTCTTCCAAAATACTTTAATCATGTTTAGAACAACATTTTGAACAAAGTTCATGTTGAAGGTTTTGGCCAAAAATGTCTCTAAGTCATGGTTAACCCTAGGTTGACCTAATTGTCCCCCTAGACCTCCTTTCAAAGATGTTTTATGAAAATAATTTTAAAAACCTTGCATGTCTGTGACACCTGAAACAAAGTTGTAGTAAATTTCATAAGCTACAAAAGTTATGTTGATGACATTTTATGAAAAAGCTTGGAACACATCCAAAATTTGCTCACAAGCCAAAAATCAGTGCTGTTTCTACACTTAGCCGAATTTGGCTAAGTCTAGGAATCGACAGTTTCGACATAGGGTGATTGGGGACATTGTAGTTTGAAAACCAGACCGATTTAGACTGTGCTTGTGTAATCAAACTTGTAGAACTCGTGTAGCTCTGTCCAAAGGATCAAGTTTGAGCCGAAACCACCGAGTGAGCTGAGAGTAAAACATCGACGAACTTCGGGATTCACTCACTGCAATCAGGCGATTATTCAGTTCAGACAGAACTCACCCGCCGCCGCGTGTCTGGCCACCTGTCGGCCGTACGCCGTCGACGGTCCCTCCTGTCAGCCCCGACGTCGTCCACAAGACGCCACACACCGAGTGGACGCCTCAGACGCGCCATTCGCCCCTCCAGAGCGCCACATTGCGTCCGCCTTCGTCCACGGCGAGCTCCGCCGCGCTTCGGCGAGCTTTCCCGGCCGTTCCTCCGCGTCTCCGGCCGAGCCAGTCAGCCCAGAGCTCCGCCTCGACGTCCTCTACCTCGATGTCCACTCCATTCCCTTAGCCGAGCACCGGTGAGGTCGCATTGCCGACTCCGTCGCGAGCTCCACCTCGCCAGAGTTCACAGAGGTCACCGACAACGTGGCCAGACCTCTCTGGTTCACCTCTGGCCGTGATTCTTCTTCCTATAGCTTCGCCTTGAGTCGCTCTTGCTCGTCCGCAAGCTCTATCGCGTCGCCATTGCCTAGATCCGCCGGCGTAACGCCGCGCAGCGCCGCCGAGCCGCCATTCCCGACGACGAGCACCCTAGGCTCCAATAGAGCGTGAGTGAAGTAGGTCAACAGAGTCGTCTTGATGAGAGGAACACGTTGGTGCCCTTGGATCCGACCAAGACCTCGCCGTCGTCGAGTTTCGCCGGCGACGAGCGTCTCCCCTGTCTCTGTCTCTCTGTCGCGTGGGTCCCGGGTGTCAGCCTCTCCCTCTCACATCTCTGGTCACTGTGTAGCAGATTCTTTGCTGGTCTCTGTGTAGCAAATTCATATCTGGAGTTTTATGAATACAAATGATGTGGTTAGAATTTTGTTAGGTTGCTGTATAAGTCTAGTTTTTAATAAAATTATGAAACATGCCATGTTTCTGTGGAAATAAATAGATATAATTTAATATTGGTTTATCAGGAGGTAATTATATCTTGAGATCTGTTGATCTATTGGCCATGCAAATTTAGGGTGTTGTTACTTATGATATGAAGTTCTGATAAATTTATCATGATTTTTGGAGGCCTGATTGTGAAGTTATAAATAAATCTTGATCAAATAGAAGTTTCTTGTGGTATTTTTAATAAATAAGTTATAGCTCCTTTTGTGGTGAAACTTGCTGAGTGTTGTATTCATGGGTAGACAAAGCTAGAAAAAATCTAAAATCTGTTGTTTGACACTTTTTGATAGGGTTTCACATTTATGCCTTGCATGCCTTTGCTAGCTGGTTATTTTTGTATCTCCCAAGCTGTATGTGCAAGTGCCCTGAAAATTTTACAGTAAACGTGTGTTAACATAAGTAGCTTGCTGTAATTTTTTTAGAATTTTTAGAGCACTTAGGATGCATGTTCCTTAAATCACCTTAATAATTAAATAAATGAAAAAGGTGATAATAGAAAGGAGTTTAGACATTGCCATGATGTTTTCTAGTGTTTCATAGACATGTTCCATCTAATGGTGCATTTGGACTGACCCTTTGATATATTCTTGTTATGTGCAAAATATTATTTTTGCTATTTATGCCTTTCCTAGAGCAATTCTGTGTAGCTGATAGCTTTTCCTTAAGAACTAATTGAAGATGATGTTTTCTGGGAAACTTGTCTATAACAAACTTGTAGCTAACTTGCTTATCTACTTTGTGTCCAAGTGTCATGACATTTGGTTGATTAGTTTAAAAGTTATGAATGTTACAACTGGCTGCTGCAAAGTGCTTGCTCTCTGGATTTTCCAGGGCAGCCAACCAACTTTGTATGTTTTAGCATATTTTGGTTGGGAATCATTCTGGGATGTCTGAAAGTAAATTGTAGAAAATTTACTAAGATTTCCAGAAAGTATCTACTTGCTTAGTTTGGCCAACTGATGCTTGAGTTATAGTCGAAACTTGTGACAAGTTGGTCTGTCTACAAAACCAGTGACTGAATAGGAGTGACTAAGGTTATTTAACTTGTCTAGTTAGCCTCTCTACCAGAGAAGAAGTATGCACTTACTTGTTATTCTATGATTCACTTAACTTTAGGAGTTTATGCTCATGTTTATACCTTGTTGTGTGTTCTTTAGCTCTTTATCATGACATCATGCATCATATGTGCATTCTCTATATTCATTTCCTTGTCATGCATACATAGGTGTACCCAAGGGCGTGACCGTGTTGGAGTTCGAGCTGCTGAAGTTGGAAGTTCAACAAGGGGAGCCACCTCAAGGAGCTGAGGAGGAGGAGGACTTGCCGGAGTGTCCCGACCATCGCCCGTCCACCTACGTCGAAGGCAAGCCCCGGAGAATTATAAGCCTCCTACTATTTTTGTTATCATGTTCTGCTATCAATTGACTATGGTTATGTATTGTTGCACTAAGTGTTAGGCGTTGATATGACACCCTTGCTGCATTATGACTACCTTGTCCACCCCATACCTCACCTAAGTAGGTCCAGGATCGAATTGATGCTTAGCCATGCTTAGCTCGGTAGAAGCCGGGTGATTTTCTGTCACCAGCGAGAGATAGGTGGATGCTGATCACGGTTGGCTATATTTGCTATCGTGGAAATAACCAGGTGCTAATAATGAACTTGAGACCGGGCGGGATGACGATAGTGCAGCAACAAGGCATGGAGGTCTTGGGTGTGAATCTATCCCCGTCTGTGTCAATTAATGACTGATTGATGTAACGTCCTCGTGTCATGTTGAACGCATGCCTAACACTTAGCTGGCCGGATAAGTCGTTCCGACCGCGAAGCCTACGAGTGCATCTCCGGCCGGATACCCCGATCTGGTTAAAGTGCGCACCCCAGTTGGTAGTAAGGATGTGCGGGGAGTCAATGGCGTAAGACCGAGGTGTCAGGTTAGAGTCCTGACCCTGGCAGATTGGCGGTCCCTGGGGTTGCGGCGCCGTACGGACCCGTGAATTGTTCCGGAGTTGTGCTAAAGGTGATCCGAGCTGCCCTCATGAAATGCTTGGGTGAGTGCTAGGAATACCCCTCCAGCTGGATAGGAATCAATTCGAATTGCCATCTCTCCCGGATAGTGAGAACTTGGCACGGTCAGTCGCACGTAGAACTCACTAAATAAACTTAATGGTTATGATGAGAATGTTGATAGCTATGTGATAATCCGGATATGGTTATTATTATGATGCTTAAATACTCAAGTGTATGCTTAGATCAGGTGCTAATCTAGTGGATAGTTGTTAAGTAATGAACCTGCTGCTGAAATATTATAAATGGGTTACTTACAACAACGGCTTTTTATGCAAAAAGGTGAGTCAAACCAGTCCACAAAGATCAGCCTTGCATACTCCTTGGTGTCACTTTATTTTTGGTTTATGACGGGTAAGTCTAGCTGAGTACCTTCTCGTACTCAGGGTTTATTTACCCTTGTTGCAGATGATGTCGTGTACCACGACTACTGTGCTAACTGTCATCATCCGGCTGCGGACGATGAATAGATCATGGGCGTGATCACCTTCTTTATCTTCAATTGTGCTTTTGTTGGATTTGACCATGGAGCTCGCATGTAATTTAAACTAAGTGTGTGATGTTTTGAAACTACTTTGTTTCTGCTACTACTCTGGTTTGTAATAACCACTTTTAAACATTGATGTGATGTAAAACTATGTTCTGTGATGAATGTATGTAATCTGTGATGGCTATGCTTGATCATGTACGATCTTGGTTGTATGTTGGTTGAATCGAGGTCTTTTGAGATTTCGTCGGACTACCGCGTTTATATGGGTTCAAGTCCATTGGCTTGACTGCCTCTGTGGTCGCTAATTCACTTGAATTCTTATAAATTGGACGGTTCTGTTACATCGTTCCCCTCAACCATCACCAATACAGCGCGTACATCAGGCCGATTCGCAGCCCAAATAGTGTTTAGGCTTCGCGGTCGGAACGACTTATCCTTACAGCTAAGTGTGGGGCATGCGTTCAACATGACAAGAGGGCCGTCAATGATCGGTCCTTAATCGACACAGGCAGAAGCACTATGGTCCAACACCCTGAAGGGTCAAGATGGCGGACTAGAGGGGGGTGAATAGTCCTTTCTAAAACTTATCACGCCAGCTAACCGAAACAAATGCGGAATTGAAACTATCGGTCTAGCCAAGACTACACCCCTCTATCTAAGTTTTCTAGCACCTTATAAAAGATCCTAAACAAGCAAACAAGGTGCTACCTTAGCAAGAGCTTAGCTAACCAATTCTAGGAGCAAGGTCACACAAACCTATGCCACTAGTACTATGCAAGACCGGGGAGTTTCTATAAAACTAGTAAGAAAAAGCGCAAAACTCCTAAGCTCACTAGAAATGCTTAATAACAAGATAACCAATACCAATTTAGAGAGCACAAATTACTTAGATACACAAACTAAGCAATGTGACTAACAAGGTTACACAAACCAAATTAGTCACGGAAGGGAACTACTTTTAGCTACACAAGCAAGAAGGTAACTAGCAAGCTACACAAGCTAACTAATTACAAGAGAAACTATGCAAGCACAAGTATATGAATGTAAATACAAGCTTGTGTTAGGAACTTGCAAACCAATGGGAAGAACAAAGTTGACACAATGATTTTCACCCGAGGTTCACTTGGTTGCCACCAAGCTACGTCCCCGTTGTGTTGACCAACACTTGGTGGTTCAACGACTAAGAGGTGTATCACGCACCTCATCCTCACTAGAGCACCACAAGAACCTAACCACAAGTGAGGTAGCTCAATGACATGCATGATCCAATAGAGTTGCTCTCCGTGATCCCCGCGGGGTGAGCACCGTACCCCTCACAATCTCTTCTCTGGAGCACCGCACAATCTCCTTGCCTGCTTTGACATAGTCACAAGCCACCAAGCCGTTTAGGAGGTGGCAACCTCCAAGAGTAACAAGCACCACCGGCTTGCAACACGAACACCTAGTGCCACTCGATGCAATCTCTCAATGCAACGCACTAGAATCACTTACTCACACAATTGGATGATCACTATCAAGTATATGTGAGTTAGAGGCTTCACTAGCACTCCCCAAGCATGGACACTAAGTCCCAAGGGTGCTCAGCACCAGCCAAGGCCAGCCACCACTTCTATTTATAGCTCTAAGGGCTGAAATAGCCATTACCCCTTCACTGGGCAAAAGTCGTGAGCACCGGACCCACTGCAGGGAGCCACCGGACGCTTGAATAGTACGTTCGATGCTCCAGAAACAGCCACATGTCACTAGCCGTTTGAACTCGACCGTTACTGCCAACAGCTAACACGCACACGTGCGTGGAACAGTAGCACCGGACGCTCTGCTGCTTCACACCGGACGCGTCCTGTGCGCACCGGACGCGTACGCACGCAAACTCGTAGGGGCACCGGACTCACACAACCGGACGTATTCTGTGAACACCGGACTCATCCTGTACGCACTGGACCCGTACGTAGAGAGCAACACAAATTTGCAGGGGCACTGGAGTCACACCATCGGACACGTCCTGTGCACACCAGACTCGTCCTGTGCGCACCGGACCCGCACCACCAGACGCGTCCTGCGCCTGCAGTTTAACTTGTTAGGTTGCTAACTTCTAGCTCCGAACTCAGAATTCGATGATCTTAGACATCTTGGAAAGCTTACTCAGAGTTCTATCCAATCCATATGAATACTCAATCCAAATCAAAATGGATCAAAGTAGTATTTCAATCTAAGTGCCAACATCGAAAGACTTCTATCTCTTCACCAAGTTGATCAAAATCAACTCCAACACCTTCTCCTTTGCAAATGTGCCAACACCACCAAGTGTACACCACCAAATGCATGTGTGTTAGCATTTCATAAACATTTTCTCAAAGGAGTTAGAGTCTCAAACTTGCCACGCCACTTGATCCTAACACGTATGCAAAGTTAGATCGCTCAAGTGGCACTAGATGAACGATATGCAAACAAGTTTAGCCCTTTTGATATTACGGCCATCTATCCTAAATCCAGTCATAATATTTTCTACACACCTATGACTGGTGAAATGGAAATGCCCTAGGTTATACCTTTGCCTTGCGCTTTCCATTTCATCTCCTCTGATGTTGATGCAACACATGCATCAACCAATCACCAAATGATATGATCCACTTCATATCATCATGTGACCATATTGGTTCATCGATCTTGACCTCACTTGCTCTTCATCGTTGCCTCGGTCCATCAGTGCCAAGTCTTGCTCAAGCTTCACTATCACACGCATGTTGGCACTTCTTATCTTATAATTATAAATATAATTTTTATAAATAAAATAAATAGATGATAGGGCTTTTATCTAACCTTTCCACAAGCTTTGTTATAAATATCAATTTCAGGTATGACATGTGGAAAGACACAAAAGACACGAGAAAGCGCACTTCAAGAAAGCATTTTCAAAAAAAAGGCACAAATCAAGATTAAATGGAAAAGCCCACCAAAACACCGAACTGGATCCATCTCTAACCACAGGAAGGATCAGGGCCCAGAGACGAACCAACCACGCGAAGGCGGTGGCTAGGGGGCCCACCAGTGGTGCGGCCGCACCCTGGTGTGGGCGCACCCCCCGTGGCGGCTACTCGGTCCCACCTTTTTCAGGCGGTTGCATGGTGGCATGCATAGGACGGTTTCACCTACTACCAAATTTAGATCGCCCCGAACCGTCTTATGGAGCTATAAATTGAGACCCCCACTCCTCCATTTAAATATATCAAGATACAAGAAAATAGGAGTGGTGCTTTATTTTTCCATTAGTTTAGCTCCAGCTATTCTGGACTTAGGCTAGAGAGAGAGGAAAGAGTTGAAGTGTAGAAGCGGGGTCGAAGCAAGTTCTACTCTAGGGTGGACGAAGTGCCGGAGCTGTCGGCTCTCGCTCCTTCTTGAACGTCTACATTCGTTCTTACTACTTGAAGTAAGAGGTTTATGTTACATTTCAGTTTTGATTCATTAAGTGAATTACTTTCATAAAGCTATTTGCTTGTGGGAGAGTTGCTCGTTCTTAGAACGGGTGCTCTAGTAAGAGGACTCCTAATAAAGACGGATAATCCAATGCATCGCTAGAGTAGTAGTCACCTTCGTAGACATGGTGTCTAAGTTGTGGGCTACCTTCATATGTGGTACGGCTTTCAGACAGAGGGGTAGGTGTCAGTGTAGTGACAACATCTGGCATCCGTAGTAATCCCCCACGATCAGTCGTAGTGCAGTGCTGATACTAGGATCGCCTAGTTACCTAGGACTCTCAGTTGGCCTGAAGCAAGCAAGTAGTGGGAAGGTCTTTCCACTTCGTGGTTCATCACTTTAGTGTATCCTCTCAGCCGTGTTCTCCTCCCTTCTATCTTCTAGGGTGATTAGTTTAGAGTCTAAGTGACGTTTTGCCATTCCCTGTGGATAAATACGATACCCTGAATACTTCCGGGTGAAGTGCTACAACGGTACTTCCGTGCGCTTGTGGATTTCTCTGCTGTCACTAAGAAGCGCCAACAAGCATTTCTGGCGCCGTTGCCGGGGAACGATTGTCGTCTTAGTCTCCAAACCTAGTTGCCCGTGTATCTTTTGTTTTTACCTTTCTTTTCTTACTTTGTTCCGATGGAGCAACCTATCATCTCCGATATGACTGCTCATCACAACTTCGAGTTATGAACTCCGGCCGACTTTTATAGTCATAGTTCGGGAACAATCCTTCTCAGGCTTAGATTATGAAAACCCATATCACCACTTGAGGGAATTTGAGTAGCTCTGTGCATGCCTCACCATTGCTGGCATGTCACCCGAGACAATGCGGTGGAAATTGTTTCCCTTCTCTCTTAATGAGAGGGCGAGGCAATGGTACGCCCAGAACATAGGGAAGGTAGCTGGCGATTGGGAAGAATTGCGAAACAAATTCTGCCTAGCATTCAACCCCTTATCCCGAATTGCTGCCCTACGTCAAGAGATTCTCAACTTCCATCAAGAAGAGAAGGAATCCCTAGGAGCAGCTTGGGACAGATTCACAACTTTGACCAAATTTGGCCCAGATTTGTCTATCCCCAACCATGTGCTATTACAACACTTTTGGTTAGGGCTTAACAAGGAATCTGCCCTATTGCTTAACACGTCCGCGGGAGGATCATTCACACACAAAACTACATAGGAGGGAGAAGCTCTGCTAGATCGCATTCTAGAGAATACTCCCCCCTTAGAACCCCTCCGCGTAGAACTAGAGCCATGTTTTGAGGAAGTCTCTTCGGCTGAGGCTGAAACAAATGCGCAACCTGAGACATCCTCACCCGAACCAGTTGAGCTAAGAGAGAACCATCTACCCTATGCCCTTCCATGCTTCGATGATGATTTCATTGATTATTTTGGTAATTATTCAAAGTATAATAAAAAGAAGATCAATCATGTTTGTGTCACTCCAGAACCTGACCGTGATTCCCTTAAAGAATCCGTCAAGGAGTTGACAGCGATCATGACCAATGAATGGATGAATGAAAGAGACTCTTCGTCTGAAGTAATTCAGATTTGCTCACCTCCACGAACCATTCACTGCAAGATCCTGGATGATTGGGTAGAGACGTTGTATAATCCCACGGTAGGAGCAAACATAGTCTCTTCAGGCTTTGCACTCACCCATGTTGGTGACAAGACTTTAGCTCCTACCAACTTGTCTTTTAGAGATGGACCATGGTCCATTAAAAAGGGACAAGGAGTGGTTTACAACATGAACATTCAGCACGAAGATGTCATCTTGACTCTAGATTATCATATCTTTGATGACATAGGCTTCGATGTGTTGATCAGGCACCCCCTGGAGACATTCTTTTACGATGCCTCCAACATAGGGGAATTAGATGTAAATATAGGGAGGAATAAATTTTCGATCCCATTCTCTCGAGCTAGAAACTCGATAGCAAAACCTCCCTGTTCTTCAATGGCCGAGGAGGTTATGTCGGTAATGCCATTCGAAACTCTTGAGACGTCCTTAGAAAATGACTCTAACTTCTTTATTGAAGAAGAGGATGACATAGGAGAAATCCTCAAACTTCCTAAGGAGGAAGTGCCGACTCCACCTCCAGTTGAGCTAAAAACCCTACCCGAAGGATTAAGATATGTTGTTCTTCACGGTGACAAAAACACGCCCGTCATCATTAGTGATAAGCTTTCTGATGATGAAACCTCTCGACTCATCGCCGTTTTAGAAAAGCATAGGTCGGTCTTTGGGTATTTCTTGCAAGACCTCAAGGGGGTTAGCCCAACACTCTGTACCCATCGTATACCTATTGACCCTGCAAGCACGCCCACACGTGAACCACAGCGCAGGCTCAATAATGCGATGAGGGAAGTCGTGAAAAAGGAAGTCCTCAAACTTTTTCACGCCGGGATTATTTATCCCGTACCACATAGCGATTGGGTTAGCCCTGTCCAAGTGGTTCCGAAAAAAGGAGGAATGACGGTAGTTAAGAACGCTAAGAACGAGCTTATCCCTCAGCATACCGTCATGGGATGGAGAATGTGTATTGATTACAGAAAACTTAACACGGCAACGAAAAAGGATCATTTCCCATTGCCCATCATCGATGAGATGTTGGAACGATTGGCGAAACACTCCTATTTCTGTTTCCTCGATGGGTATTCTAGTTATCACCAAATTCCCAACCATCCGGATGATCAAAGCAAAACTACATTCACATGCCCATATGGAACGTATGCATACAGAAGAATGTCGTTCGGGTTGCGTAATGCACCCGGCTCATTCCAAAGATGCATGATGTCCATTTTCTCGGAAATGATTGAGGAGATCATGGAAGTTTTCATGGACGACTTTTCGGTCTATGGAAAAACTTTCGATCATTGCCTTGAAAATTTGGACAAAGTTTTGCAAAGATGCCAAGAGAAGGACCTGGCACTTAATTGGGAAAAATGCCACTTTATGGTCCAAGAAGGCATTGTTTTGGGACAATTAGTGTCTGAATAGGGAATCAAGGTAGATAAAGCAAAAGAAAAGTCATAGAACAACTACCTCCCCCTGTGAACGTCAAGGGAATTCACAGCTTTCCAAGCCACGTCGGGTTTTATAGACGATTTATCAAACATTTTTCACAAATCACCCACCCGCTGACAGCCCTTTTAGCAAAAGGCATTCCCTTTGAGTTCACAGATGAGTGCTTAAGAGCTTTCGAAACCATAAAGAAGGCACTCATCTCAGCGCCCATTATCCAACCTCCGGATTGGTCGCTACCCTTTGAGATCATGTGTGATGCCAGCGATTATGCTGTTGGGGCGGTCCTCGGCCAAACCAAGGACAAAAAGCATCACGCGATCGCTTACGCTAGCAAGACTTTGATAGGACCTCAGCTAACTACGCCACTACTGAAAAAGAGTTCCTCACTATAGTATTTGCTATTGATATGTTTAGATCCTATTTGTTGGGGGCAAATATAATTGTTTATACGGATCATGCTGCTCTCAAATATTTGCTCACCAAAAAGGATGCTAAACGTCGTCTACTCCGATGGATCTTGTTGTTACAAGGGTTTGAGGGTACGTACCCCAAGCGAATCAAAGAAGAAGCTTGAATATGAAAGTCGACACCACCTATGGGACGACCCCTACCTATACCGGGTCTGTGCTGATAGACTGCTACGAAGATGTGTGCCCACCTCAGAGGGTGCACAAATCATTGAGAAGTGTCACGCTTCACCATACGGAGGTCACTATGGAGTATTTCGCACACAGTCCAAAATCTGGATGTGCGGCTTCTACTGGCCTACAATGTATCAAGACATGAAGAAGTTCGTCCACAGATGTCGTCAGTGGCAGCTGAAAGGCAACATTAGTGCACGCAACACCATGCCACTTCACTTCAATCTCCAAGTCGAACTTTTTGACGTCTGGGGAATTGACTTTATGGGGCCATTCAAGAAATCAGGCGACTGCAAGCACATCCTTGTAGCAGTTGACTACGTATCAAAATGGGTAGAAGCATTACCGTGTCGAGCAGCAAATGCCAAGCATGCAAGAAAGATGTTTCACGAGATCATCTTTCCTCGTTTTGGGACACCAAGAATGGTGATAAGTGACGGAGGGTCGCACTTCATTGATAAAGCCTTCAGAACATTTTTGCAAGATTTGGGCACCTGTCACAATGTTGCTACTCCTTATCATCCCCAAACCAGCGGGCAGGCTGAAACTTCCAATAAGCAGATCAAGAACATACTCCAGAAAACAGTGAACGAAATGGGAACGGGCTGGAAAGATAAGGTCCCTGATGCACTCTAGGCATACAGGGCAGCTTACAAAACTCCCATCGGGATGTCACCTTATCAGTTGGTCTATGGCAAAAGCTGTCATTTTCCTGTTGAGCTTGAACATAGAGCTCACTGGGCAATCAAGACTTAGAATATGGACATCAAGGCCGCTAGAAGAAACAGGCAAAGACAAGTCACAGAATTAGAAGAATGGCGAGAAAAAGTCTATCACGGCGCCAAGCTCTACAGAGAAAGAACAAAAAGATGGCACGATAAAAAGATCTTACATAAAGAATTCAAGATTGGCGACAAAGTCCTACTCTTCAACTCGAGAGTCAAATTGTTCGGGAAAGGAAAGCTCAGGAGCAAATGGGACGGGCCTTACACAGTGATCGAGGTGGCGCCGCACGGAGCTGTCACAATAAAGGACGACGGTGGCAACATCCATAAGGTAAATGGCCAACGTCTCAAGGTATTTCTCGAACCCCATTCCTTTGATGAAATAAATTTAGTTTCTTTTAAAGAATACACCAAAGGAATGTGTTAAAAAAATAATATAATATATATTTTGTTGTTGTATTTATTTTACTTTAAATAAAGCCTCTTGATTTATGCATTTATGTTTTACCCAAAATGCCCCTATGATCTTGTATATCTTGTTTAAAATCTGTTTTGGTCATAGCATCTTCTAATCATAAATGCATGATAGTGCAATCTCTTGAGTTTTAGAAAGTTTTATTCAAAATTCAAATATTATTATCTTTACCATCCAGCCAATACACTGCGAATCAACATTAATCGTAAGTGGGATCACAATTAGGGAAACAAATAACGCGAGCTGCTAAAAAACGGAGGCCGACTGGTGGCCCTGGGGGTTCGGGCACACCTGGGAGCGGCTGCACCCCTGGCACAGCCAATCGGCCCCAATCTTTTTCGTACCTCCTTTTGATCCCTCCAGTATCGTGTAACCGCCTACGATCAAGTTTGATTCCTTATTTAGGTGCGTGGAAGAACCTACATTAGCAGCCCCTAGGCCTCTCAATTCTTCACACCAAACCTTTCTCTTCTCCCTATCACCAAGTGTGCTAAGCTCTCCCAAGTTCCAAGGCAAGAATGTCTAGCTACGCCCTCTCCCTGATCCAAGCCCCTGGCTCCTTCGCAAACCTAGACATCGTCCCCTTTAGAGAGAGTTACTTTGTGGAGGAAGAAGCACGAGCGGCAGTCGAGGCACCACTAGCATTTCTCCCACCAAGCCAGGACATTAGCCCAAGCCTCAAGTCGACTGCCCGCTCTCGCATCATCAAGGATGGCGCCCAGAAGAAGAAGCCAACTGCTGTTCGTCCAACCACCGGCGCACTAGGACCGAAGAAGAAGACTCTTGGTGGTGGTGGACTTAGCAAGGGAGGGTATGCGAAGGGTCTTTTCCGTAAGGACGAAGCTTAAGCTAGCAAAGCCGCGCCCTCAGTAGAAACCTTAGGTGCTAAACGCAAGTTCGTTAGGACTGTCATCAGGGGACAGCCTAAAGGTTTCTTTAGCGACAGTGAGGATGAGTAGCCGCCCAAAGGGCCAACCATCGCCTCACTTCGTTCAAGCAATAGGAGTACCCACGCTAGTGTAGAGAGAGCTCATGATTGTTGATATTTGGGAACGCAATAAGGAATTGATCCGCAAGCGCACGGATATCGGTGAGCATTTCACCCGGGAGATTATCTAGAGTTATCGTATTTATATTTTTACCACTGGGAGAAAGGGTGCATCTGACTAACCAAATCTACTGCTACTATCCCTTTAGGCACAAAGAATGTCTTTCGATGTGAGTGATAAATAGAGAAGACTGCAACCGTAGTCTTCTTCTAACCTTGGTAAGGATGATCTACTGTTCTAATGGGGAGGCTAACGGAATCTAGACAACACAAAGGATGTTCGACCCGCACCTCTAAACCCTATCCTTCCTGCTAACGAGATGTGATCTGCAAAGGTAACTCGGAATTGTCACGTTCCTCACTACTACCATGGTCCAGCTAGTCAGGGAATATCTATGAGTACCCCAGCCTAAACACCACATTTACGCCAGCAATGATTACTCTAAACTCTACGCGAAGAGATTAAAGTGAACTCATAAACCATAAGAATAATAAAACAAGAACTTACTAGAATTTAGAAGTCGAATTACTGAAGAATCCTAGGAGCAAGCTTCGGGTTAGGAGAACTTGATCCCGCAGGTACAAGCTTGGAGTAGACACCGACAGGCCGGGCTTCCTCCACTCTATACCTCCACTCTATCTCTCTCAATCTAGTAGAAACTAGAAGATCTATTTCTACCTTACATTGATTGCTAAGCCTAAAAAGAAATATTAATTAGAGAAGAGGTTTTCCTTCGAGGGCACCTGTCGACGAAAGCTGGTCGGCAGTCTACCTTGGGGTATACCCACGGTAGTAGTTTATCGGTAGACGGTGCGCAAACTACGAACTCGATGGTGACGCAAGACACGGACAAGCTTTTTATCCAGGTTCGGCCGCCGAGTTGGCGTAATACCTACGTCCTGCGTCTGGTTGTATTGGATTGTGTTGAGAGAATATGATGTGTCCTAGGGGGGTCCCTTGCCCCTCCTTATATAGTCTGGAGGGCAGGGTTACAGATCTAGAAACTAATCCTAGTCGGTTACAATTGCCATGGATAATTTGATATCAATTCCTATTCTAACCGACTAGAATTCTGCTTGATCTCCACATCTTGCTTCCTTGCGCGAAACTCCAGGCTACCGGATCAAGCCTTTGAACTCGTCTCGTAATGGGCCAAGCCTCCTGGCCCAAGTCTAGCCGTAAGGGTATAGGGGTTTATACCCCCACAGCTAGTCCCCGAGCACCATGTATTGTGATGTAACACACCGTCTTGAGCTTCTTCGATCAGTGAGGCTTGACGTCTTCAATAAGCAGGAAAGTCGTCCAAACAGTTGCAACAGTATTTTGACCAACTCAAAAAACAGTTGATCAACATTGACATCGAAGAAGCAGGTTGTTCGAAGAATGCATGGTGCTCTAAATTAAAAAAGATTTCTTTCCTGGTGAAGTGTGCCCACTTTACTTTTTTGAAAGGCATAAACATCAAAAAAGCAAACATATTCACCGCAAGGTGAAGTGTGCCCACTTAGTCCCCGAGCCTGGTAGTAGGTGACGTAGGCACGTGGTGCCAGGGTCTAAATAAAAGTCCTCAAAGAAATTCTGTAACTGAGATGCATCGCCAGATGCATCGTACCGATGTAGTCCCCGAGCTTGCTGGAAGGCGAAGTATGAGCCTTGTAGCAAGGTCTAAAAAATTGAATTTACTAGTCCGTCTGCAATTGAATAGACCAATCGACCAGTCCCCAAGCACCAAGTGCGCTCCTTAGAATTCTGTGTTGCTGTACTGTACGACCAGTCCCCGAGCATCGTGTGCTCGGTGGTCGGTGCAATCTTTAAAGCTTCGAGCTGATAGACTGGACGACCAGTCCCCGAGCGTCGAGTACTCGGCGGTCGGTGCTGTTCTTGAAGTTCCGAGCTGATAGACTTGGCGACCAGTCCCCGAGCGTCGAGTGCTCGGCGGTCGGTGCTGTCCTTGAAGTTCCGAGCTGATAGACTTGGCGACCAGTCCCCGAGCGTCGAGTGCTCGGTGGTCGGTGCAGTCCCTGGATTGTTGACTCTCTGGCATATGTGTCTTCTTGTTTTTGAAAAATATCTTTCCAGTTAAAGTTGACGTGACGAGACCTCCTGACGGGGTGTCAGATGGATGCATGAAAAGTTGCGCCTGGCAACTGTGCAGCCGCCCTTTGCATGGCTTGAGAAAAGGAAACCATCAATTGGTACGAAAACTCCGCCGCATTAATTGTCTATAATCATTGTAAACCGAAACGCCGCATCCGCCGCATGGCCCGCCCACTTCCCGAGAATACGGGAAGTGGGAGAGGTGGAGTTGCGGGTTATAAGAGCCTGACAGTTCCGCCTGTACTGCTTACCCTGCCATTGCCTTCAAGCCTTCCGCTCTCGCCTCCTTCAATCACCTGCATCTTCCTAACTCAAGCCCACTTTCGCACCTCCAATGGCGAAGAGCGACTCCAAGAAGAGGGCCGAACTGATGGCCAAGGAGTGGAAAAAGTCCCGCAGCACCACGAAATCTCTTGGTGACCTCGTCGACATGGGGCTTCTGCACAGCCCGGAGCTCGGCGGCTGGAGGGCACCGGAGGGGGAGAGCTACCCCGACCCCCACGCCGGTGAGATCGTCGTATTTGAAGATTTCATTAAGAGGGTATTTGGTGTTCCTGTTCATCCTTTTCTTCAAGGTCTTCTTTTGTATTATGAGATCGGGATTTGCAACCTGCACCCAAACTCAATTCTCCTCATTTCCACTTTTATCCACCTGTGCGAGGCCTATGTTGGCATAGAGCCGCACTTCGATCTTTTTCGGTATATTTTCTGCTTGAGGAAGAAGGGAGCAGTTGGAGGCTCCAAGGTTGCAGGTGGAGTATACCTCAACCTTCGTGATGGAATGAAGAATCGCTACCTGCACTGTCCATGGAACACTTCCTTGACCGAATGGTACAGGAAGTGGTTCTACATCAGGGAGGAACCGGGCAGCTCCACGTTCTGCGACGTGGGATACATTCCTGAGAAGAGGATGAGCTGGACCGACCGCCCGGAGTTCGACGGTCCAGTGGCGGATCTCATGAAGCTGATCGACTGGTCACGCCTGGACGGGCTTGGCGTGGTCGGCAACTTCATTTGTCGTCGGGTGATGCCCTGCCAGAAGAGGGTGCACTCGGCGTACGAGTATGCCGGAAGCGTGGACCCGACCAGGATGCGGCCGGAGATCTTGGAGAAAGCGGAGGTACAACAGCTGTTGAACGAGCTGTTTAACTTCGCCGACGGAGGCTTCATCCGTGGCAGTGATCGGGTGCAAGCCTTCAAGTTAGGACGACCAGCACCAAAGGTATGTAGCAGATTATTTTGTTTTAGCATTCGTATATCGTCTGCAGCTGACTCATCTCTGTTGCTTTTGCAGATCGGCGATGTCGACCGGTGCACAGTGTATGTATCACTGGCATCGGGGATGGAAAATCCTGCGGGAGAAGACCCGCCAGAGGAGGACGCTGCTCGGTGTACTCATTACACCAGCAGTGAGGAGGACCAAGCCCGCCCCGTCCCGACCTCCGAGGAGAGGGTAGCGGGGAAGCGGCCATTGCCGGCAGATCCCTTGCCGACACCGGAACTGCCGGCAGATCCACCGGCGGAGAGCAGCCAAGCACCGAAGCGTCGTCGGCTCGTGCGGATCGTTGACGACGACGACGACGACGACGGGGAGGCTGCGCCGTCGTTGGTCCGACGGCCTCGGAGCCGCCCAGATAATGCGCCGGCCACTACTGATCGAGTGGCCAGTGACGCCCCTGCACCACAAGTGGTCGAGATGGGGGCGCAGGTGCCAACCGGCCGGGCGAGGAGGAGGTTCACCGCGACCCACCGTCGATCAGACCTGTAAGTGTTCGACTTACGTATTTTGGACTCCTCTTTGATTTTTTTTTTTTTTTGAAATTACACTTTTATTCCTGTAGTGCGGCGTCGGATGTCGACCCCGGCCAGGCTGCCGGCCAAGGGACGGGCGAGCCTGTCCGCGCTGCTGAGGATACGGTCCCCCAGACCACAGAGCAGCCTACAGCTGCAGTCGCGCCTTGGAGCACCGAGGGGCTTCCGACCGCGGCACCGACTACGACAGGCAGCCCGACCAGGGCTGAAGAGGCTCCCCCAGCTGGCTCCACAGAAGAGGAGGGAAGATCCCCGACCGCTCCTCCTGCCGGAGGGAGTAAACTCCCCACGCCGCCCCGAGCAGGAAACTCTTCGGCTGCAGGCTCCCCAGGTCTGGTCCGAGGGCCAGTAATACCTGGGACCACCACCGGGGGTGACGCAGCGCGGGAGGAGGAAACCCGGGCGGCCTCCGATGACGAGGTGGAAGAGATTGAGGGTCGCCCCCGTGATGGCCGCCAACACGTTTATGTGTGGCGCAAACGCGGGGATCACTTTATCGGGCATGAGGAGCTCGCCGAGACCGAGGAGGCCGCCAGGGTGGAGCGCGCGGCCAAGCGCCTCGTCGACGAAGTCAAGGTAAGCGGCTTTTTGTACTGCTGTACATTCTATGCCTTGTCTTGCATGGTCGTTATATGCTCGCTTTGTAGGGCGCAATGAAAACGGCAAAGTACCGGAAACGGTGCTTTGACCAGATAGCAGGCGTCGTGGCCGAGAACAAGGCCCTTGCCGCAGAGGTAGACCGGCTGCGGTCGGAAGTCGGGGAGAAGGTGGCCGAGATGAGTGCCCAAGAGGAGCGTCGTCTCGACCTCACTCGTCGCTTGGCCGATCAGTACCGGCAGCGAGAAGGTTAGTCACACGCTCCGAGCAGCTTTGCGTACTTGTGTAGTTTGCTTTACTGACCAGTTTATGATTCACGCAGACTTGGAGGAGGAGGTGGCGCGCCTCCGACAAGAGAAGGAGCAGCTCGGCCAACAGCTCACCGGTGCGCTGGAGTCCGGGCGGCGAGCAGGAGAGGAATTGGGTCGAAAGGACCGGGAATTGTCTGGTAATGGGTGCCGCCTTGTTAGCTGCTCCTTGTCGCCCCTTTGTTTGTTTGGTATGCCGAAAATAACGCTTTGTTTCGTTTGCAGTGCTCAAGGTGAACGCCAAGAAGCACCTGGATGATCTGATCAAGGACCGGGACTCCTGGAAGGTCAACTGTTGCAGGATCTGGAAAGGAGTGTCCCCGGTCCTAGACCTGATCAGTCCCGAGCTCCCGGAGAGCCAGCCCCGCGCGCCGCAGTTGACCCCGGTTGAGAAGGCGCAACGGGCGTGGGACTGGCTCCAGCAGTTCGTGAAGGACGCCGGGGAGTTTGCCGGCGCGCACGTCCTCAGCATGGTGCGCGCCCACTACCCCCTGGTCGACTTGAGCAGGCTGGAGAAGGGGTACCCGAAGGAAGTCGGTCCACAGGAAGCGGACGAGCTTCGGGGTAGTCTGCTGGACTTGTCGTCGACAGTGATCGGCGACATCAATCTGTGCGGAACGGCCACTCCCCCCGACCAGCCGAGTTCAGATAGGTCGGCCAGGGAGTTGTCGGGCGCGTCCGTTGCGGGAGATGGGCGGTCGACGCCTGCGGTCTCGACCAGCCAGGCGCCGGTGGCCCCGACCCCTTCGTCCGGGCAGCAAGGCCAGGCGGGTGATCAGCCCGAGCAGCTAGGCCAATAGAGTAGTCTGTATAAATAGACTAGTGTCTGCCCGTCAGGGTATTTATTGTAAACTTTGTACGTAAAGTTTGTAATAAAGTTTGCTTTTTGTCATGACTGTTATTTTGAGCGCTGTAAGAATATCTGAGTGACGTGTCACCGTATTCGTCTTGGTAATCGTTAAGAGCATCCATTGCAGGAGTTTTGCCGAGTGCTGTGTGCGACAAGGTACAGGGAAAAAATAGAGAATTTCATTATCAACAATTATAAGATACTTACAGAGGAAAGTTATTAAAACTTTATGGATAGAAACGTCGCAGTTTGTCGATGTGCCAAGAGTTAGGCACTCGCGTTCCGTCTGGGTATGCCAATCTGTAGGACGTAGATCGTGTGACCTCGATCACCACGAAGGGTCCTTCCCAGGGAGTGGATAGCTTGTGCATTCCCTCCTGGCTTGTTTTCCATCGAAGTACCAGATCGCCGACCACGAAGGAACGGTCCTTGACGTTCCTGTTGTAGTATCGCCTGACTGCCGCGAGATATTTTGCTGTTCGGAGACAAGAATCTAAACGCTTTTCCTCCATGCAATTGATTTCGAGTTCTCTGACGTTGTCGGCGGTCGCCTGGTCGAAGTGTTCGATTCTAGGAGATCCGAAGTGTATGTCAGACGGCAGGACCGCCTCTGCACCGTACACCATGAAGTAGGGAGACACCCCTGTGTTTCGACTGGTCTGAGTTCGGAGGCCCCAGACCACTGCCGGCAATTCTTTCATCCATCGACCGGGTGCTCTGTCATTGTCGGTGTACAACCTTTTCTTTAGGGCGTCAACGATCATTCCGTTAGCACGTTCCACTTGACCGTTGGCACGTGGATGTGCCACTGACACGTATTTTATGACTATGCCTCTGTCATCGCAGAAGTCCCAAAAAGTGGTGCCAGTAAACTGAGTGCCCAGGTCGGTGATTATGCTGTTCGGGATGCCGAATCTGTGTATGATTTGATTGAGGAACTCCACAGCCTTCTCGGAGGTTGCCTTGACCAGAGGCATGTATTCAATCCACTTGGAGAACTTGTCGATTAACACGAAAACAAACTTGAAATTGCCCGGGGCTGGTTTAAATGGCCCGATCATGTCAAGCCCCCAGCAAGCAAAGGGCTAAGACGACGGGATGGTTTGAATTTTGTGGGCAGGTACGTGGGTCCTCTTAGCGAAAAACTGGCATCCTTCACAATGTCGAACCAGTTTTTCTGCGTCGCCGACCGCGGTTGGCCAATAAAAACCTGCTCGGAAAGCCTTTCCGACCAGCGTTCTGGATGCGGCGTGATTGCCGCAGGATCCAGCATGTATGTCCTCTAAGGGCTTGATACCATCATCTTGGGGTATGCACTTGAGTAGTACTTCGGAGCTTGCGTTTTTCCGCATGAGTTTGCCGTCGACCAGGATGTAGTTCTTTGATCGTCGAATGAGACGCTCGTTCTCTGTTTTGTCCTGAAGGCCTGTCCCGTCCGATATGTATTTGATGAACGGGGTACGCCAGTCATGCCCACCGGTTGTCAGAGTGGCGTCGTCTATGAGCATTGCCTCGGTGGGCTGCTTATCGACCAGGGAGGAGCCTACGCTCGGCTCGTGGATGTCCTGGACGAAAATACCCCGCGGGATCTGGGCCCGAGATGAGCCTAACTTCGACAACGCATCTGCTGCTTGGTTCTTATCCCGGACCACGTGGATGTACTCTATGCCGTAGAAGTTGGTTTCCCATTTGCGAATTTCTTTGCAGTAGAGATCCATCTTCTCGTGGGTTGCGTCCCACTCCTTGTTGAGCTGGTTGATGACCAAAGCGAAGTCGCCATAAACATAGAGGCGCTTGACTCCCAGCTCGACGACTAGTCTTATGCCATGTAAGCATGCTTCGTATTCGGCGACGTTGTTTGACGCCGGAAAAAGGATCCGAAGGACGTAACGCAGTTTGTCCTTGTTGGGTGATACGAACAGTATCCCAGCGCCAGCACCGTTGATGTTCAAGGACCCGTCAAAGAACATTGACCAGTGGTCTGAGACATCGGGAACGGAAGGCTCGTTGAGATCCGTCCATTCAGCAATGAAATCGACCAGGGCCTGAGACTTGACAGTGGTGCGACTCTGGAACTCCCGGGAAAATGGACATAATTCCATTGCCCATTTCACAATTCTGCCATTGGCGTCTTTATTGCGCAGGATATCCCCGAGAGGGAAACTGGTTGTCACCAGGACTCGATGGCCGTCGAAGTAGTGCTTCAGCTTTCTTGACGTTATTAGAATGGCGTATATGAGCTTCTGTATTTGTGGATACCTGGCCTTGGACTCGTTTAGGACTTCACTTATAAAGTAAACTGGTCTCTGGACCTTGTAGGCGTGACCTGGTTCACCTCGCTCGACCACTATTGCCGTGGAGACAACCCTGTCGGTTGCAGCAATGTAAAGGAGTAGGTCTTCATTGGGCTGAGGCGCTGTAAGGACAGGTGGTGAAGTGAGGAAGGTCTTAAGCTGGTTGAATGCGGTGTCGGCTTCTTCTGTCCAAGAAAATTTTTCCGACGCTTTTAACAGTTTGAAGAAAGGGAGGCCTTTTTCTCCTAGCCTTGAGATGAAGCGACTGAGGGCGGCCATACATCCTGTTAGCTTTTGGATATCCTTTACGTTCTTCGGTGGTCGCATGTCGAGTACCGCCTTTACTTTTGAAGGGTTTGGTCGTATGCCGTCGCGACTGACAACGTTGCCGAGCAGTAGACCGGAAGGAACGCCGAAAATGCATTTCTTGGGGTTGAGCTTCCACTTGTACCTATTAAGTGCCTTGAAGGTTCGGTCTAAGTTGTCGATTAGGGTGCTCGCGTCCCTTGTTTTTACGACCACGTCGTCCACATAGGCCTCGACGAGGTCATCACGAATCTCGTCATGGAGGCATTGCTGGATGGCCCTTTGATAAGTGGCTCCGGCGTTTTTGAGTCCGAAAGACATGGTCGTGTAGCAGTATGCGCCGAAAGGTGTGATAAAGGATGTTTTGATCTGATCTTCTTCCTTTAGCGAGATCTGGTGGTAACCAGAGTAGCAGTCTAGAAAGGAGAGGAGTTCGCATCCGGCCGTTGAGTCGACCACCTCGTCGATGCGAGGGAGACCAAAAGGATCTTTAGGACAGTGTTTGTTGAGATCAGTGTAATCAACGCACATTCTCCATTCATTATTCTTTTTGCGTACAAGAACCGGATTGGCGAGCCAATCGGGGTGATACACTTCTTTTATGAATCTGGCTGCTAGAAGCCGTGTTATTTCTGTCCTAATAGCCTCCTTTTTGTCACGAGCGAACCGTCGCAGTTTTTGCTTGATTGGTCTTGCGGTCTTCGAGACATTTAAGGAGTGCTCGATCAGGTTTCGTGGGACACCGGGCATGTCTGCGGGTTTCCATGCGAAAACGCTCACGTTGTCCCTTAGAAACCTGACGAGCGCGTCTTCCTATTTTGGATCCAGGTTGGCCCCGATGAGGGCTGTCTTCTCGGGGCTGCCTTCGACCAGCTGCACTTCTTTGTACTCCTTGGATTTTGAGTTCTTCCTGGCTGTCGCCTGTTCGGGTAATCGGAGCTGGTCGGGAGGCAGCTGTGCGGCTTGGTTTGCTGTTTCCGCCATGCGGATTGAGAGGTCAATTGCCTCGGTGATCTTGAAGCTTTCTTCTTCGCAGGTGTACGCAGTGTAGACGTTGCCTCTGACGGTTAGGACACCCTTCTCCGTGGGCATCTTAAGGACTAGGTATGAGTAGTGCGGGACTGCCATGAACTTTGTCAGCGATGGGCGGCCCAGTATGGCGTGATAGGTCCCGTCGAAATCCGCGACTACGAAGTTGATGAACTCCGTCCGGAAGTGGTCGGGTGTGCCGAATTGGACAGGCAATGTTATCTGTCCGAGAGGCACGGAACTTTGACCTGGCAAAACCCCCCAGAATTGGGCGTCGTAAGGTTTTAGTTGTGCCGGGGATATCTTGAGGGCGGGCAGGCTGTTGCGGAAGAGGATGTCGATGGAGCTTCCCCCGTCCACGAGCACGCGCTCGAATCTGATGCTGTTGATGCAGGGGTCAAGAATCAGGGGGAAACGACCCGGCTCTGGGATAGCGGCCCACTGGTCCTTCCTGCTGAACGAGATCTCCCTGTGGGACCACGTGGGAAATTTCGGGTCTGCGATCAGCCCGTCCGTGCTGTCTATGTTGAGGCAGGCTCTCTTTAACAGCTTTCTTTCTCGTTTGGACTCAGTGGAGACCTTGCCCCCGAAAATGGAGTGGACCACGTCAGTGGGGCTGACGTATTGGTGTCGGGGGTCCCTATCTTGGTCCTCATCCTCATCTTCATGGTCGTGCCCGTCGCGCTTGTTATTTTTCTTGGCGGAGTCGTCTTGGGCGGCCCGCCGTGTATAGATACTTTTGAGGACGCGGCACTCTTCCATGGTGTGATTGGACTTTGGGTGTAGTTGGCATGGTCCCTTCAACGTTTTGTTGTAGTCTTCTTGGTAGTCCCGTCGTCCATTGGGACGTTTGACCGTATTTACTTCGTGGTCGTAGTCGCGAGGGCGCTTTCCTCTGAAATCGTCGCGGCTGTCGCGCCGCCGATCCCAACCCTCTCGGTGATCGCGGTTGTCGGAGCGGCGGTGATTTCTGCTGTCGTAGCGACCACGACCGTCATCTCGCCGGGGAGGCTGGTCGGGACCTCTCGCATCGTCTCGGATTAGTTTTTCTGCGTCATCGGCATCGGCGTAATTCTTGGCCGTGGCGAGGAGCTCTGCTACCGTTGTTGGACGCTTACGCAACAGCTTGTTCCTCAGCGCTTCGTGGAAACGCAGGCCCTTGATGAAGGCTGAGATGGCCTCGTCATGAGAAATCTTCGTGATTTTGAGGCGCATATCCGAGAATCGTCGGATGTAATCGCGCAGAGGTTCGTTCTTCCTGTCCCTTATCCTTTCAAGGTCATACTTGTTTCCAGGCTGCTCGCATGTGGCGATGAAGTTGTCGATGAAAGCCTGGCGTAGCTCTTCCCAAGAGTCGAAGGAGTCCTCGGGCGAGCCGAGAAGCCACTGATGACCAGCCTGGTCGAGGACTACGGGGAAGTAGTTAGCCATGACGTGCTCATCCCCCGCCGCTGATCGGACGGCGATTTCATAGAGGGTGATCCAGTTCTCTGGATTTTCCTTGCCGTCGTATTTTTTGAGTTTTTCGAGCTTGAAATTGCGGGGCCACACGACCTGGCGGAGGTGTGAGGAGAACTGTCTTAGGCCCGGAGGACCGTGCGTTGCATCGTACTCGATGCGGCGCAGGTTTTCGTGGACTGCTCTCTCTGCGGCGCGCCTGTTGATGCGGTCCCGGGCATCTTTGGAAGGGATGTTGTGGCGGAGATCCCTGTGTTGATCTTCTTCTTGGCTGCGTACGCGGTTCTGCTGGCGGCGGCCATCGGCGTCCCGACCACCATCGTCGCGCCGTGAGTCCCCTCGACGGTTGTCGGGGGAGCGGCTGCGGTGACGCCTGCTGGGTGAGGCCCGGCTACGATTAGTCTGGTCGGAGGCGGCTTCCGTATAAGAGACGTCCTGGACTCTCTTGAGCAGAGTGGCTGTCTGTCCCATTGCGGCGATCAGGTGTGCTCGGATGCTGGTCCGGACTCCCTGGCATTCGGGGGTATCAGGAAGCCGATCTAGGTTAGCCATGGCGACAGCCACGTTGGCGCTTGGCGTTTTGTAGACTGGCTGGTCCCCGAGCATGTCAAAGGCATGGTTGAGATTTTTTGGTGGCATTTGTTGTTGCTCGTCCGCACGTCGTCGGGCGCGATCGGCGTTACGCTGTTCGCGGAGTTGCCTCTGGTCATCTGTTTCTCCATCAACGACCGGTTCATCGGCGCTGACATTGAACACAATATCCCCTCGCCGGGGGGGGAATATCGGGAATAGGTCGAAACCCGGAGGGTGTGAAGGAAAATCCAGGTCGTAGTCCTCGTCTTCGGTGTTTATAACCTCGGTGGGGACGGAGCCGGTGCTTGAGTTGGTGCTGGAAACCTGGCCGTCCAGTAGTTCTCGAATTGTCACCATGTTGACGTGGTGGCGATTATTCCTTGTCGGCGACCAACCCGCCTTGCTGAAAACGGATTGGGTGTACCGTGAGTAAACGGAGGCCGAGTTGTTCAGGCCGCAAGGATAGTCTTCCTTCTTGAGCTCGACGGATCGTCCTGAGGGGGTTGAGGTTATCGTCAGAGACGTTCTCAGCCGTTCGTGTGTGGCGACACGAGTTGGCCGGCGGGATTTGAAAAAATCCGCTGGAGCAGCTTGGTCGGGCCGACGCAGAACTCCATCTATTAGTTGGGAAACTTCGAGTAGCTTGGAGTCAGCGCGATCAAGCGCTTGGAGAAGGTCCGAGCAGTCGATCTCCTTTCCCTTGTAGAGTGGGAACGGTGATCGGGCGCTTGGTGCCGTCACGCGTGTGGTCGGAGACGGCGTGATCTCAGATTGGATCTGGATCTCTTTCGAAACCGTGGTCGTGAAGCCACCGCTGCACGTCGTCCACGTGATCTGGTCGACGGTGAACGTGAGGCCTTCGGGAACGGTCGCGGAAGCTGGGATCGTGACCATCTTGTTCGCCGGAAAAGTTGCACGCACACCCCCTACCTGGCGCGCCACTGTCGACGAAAGCTGGTCGGCAGTCTACCTTGGGGTATACCCACGGTAGTAGTTTATCGGTAGACGGTGCGCAAACTACGAACTCGATGGTGACGCAAGACACGGACAAGCTTTTTATCTAGGTTCGGCCGCCGAGTTGGCGTAATACCTACGTCCTGCGTCTGGTTGTATTGGATTGTGTTGAGAGAATATGATGTGTCCTAGGGGGGTCCCTTGCCCCTCCTTATATAGTCTGGAGGGCAGGGTTACAGATCTGGAAACTAATCCTAGTCGGTTACAATTGCCATGGATAATTTGATATCAATTCCTATTCTAACCGACTAGAATTCTGCTTGATCTCCACATCTTGCTTCCTTGCGCGAAACTCCAGGCTACCGGATCAAGCCTTTGAACTCGTCTCATAATGGGCCAAGCCTCCTGGCCCAAGTCTAGCCGTAAGGGTATAGGGGTTTATACCCCCACAGCACCCCTCAGTCTCTATGATAATTTCTTCATGTCTTCTCCAGGGGCCAGGGGGCCTTGCTTATATAGTCCTCCCCTTCTATGCGTTTTTGGGTCGATAGCCGAGGTGGTACTATGTTTTTCTTGATCCAATAGGTCGGTGGAATATCCCGAACGAAAGAGTCCTGATTTGGCTCCAGCAGGGGGGCGGGCGCCCAGGCTACCAGGGCGGGCGCCCTAGGCCTGGCCCAGTTTTGCCTCTGCTTCGGTCTCGTGGCTTCTGGAGTCTTCTAGATGATGTAAAATTGCGCGGTGCGTTGATATCTCTATGTAATTCCGACATGTAGGCCTTTCTTCCTTATTTCCTGATAACCCCCTGTAGAAACAGATAAACAACAAAACTCGTGGAATTCTGTCAGATCAAACCCTAATTCTAGGTGTTGTTTGCATATTGGTCCTTTCTCTTGTTTATTTGATAATTAAAATTGATACTTAAGAACCGTCAACAAATACCCCCATACTTAGGCTTTTACTCGTCGTCGAGAAAAGGATGGTTAAGAAAAATATCTGGGGTAAAACATTTAAAGCATTCTCTTTATATAATTGCAGGGTGTTAAAATTCCACTGTGTACCATAGTCAGGGATGTTTATGGTTAAGAGTAAAGATCCTTTCTTCTCAATCCTGTCACTTGGAGTTTTTGTTATATTTTTGAAAGAAAGTTAGCATACCTTTTTATCCTCATAGGTTCTCTCAGATCACTCATTATCTTCTATATATATATCTCACTGAGGTTGTTTTATTTTTGCAAAAATTCTCAAGCATACTTACTTTGCATTTATTGCCCGATCAAAACGGGATCCGAGGAGGGGAATGTCATACTCTTAGATCAAAGACTTTGGAAATTAAAATCTTTGTCAACTCTTGCTGGCATATTGCTTATTAGAGGGACCATGGGCTATCATTTTTTTTAAGTGGATACCGAGGTACCCCTAATTCTACTGCCGGACACTTGTCCATTTTTTCTGCGAGGTTGTCGAGCACTTGCTCCTTTTTATTTCCTCGAAATATTTTTATTTTTGCATAGCCCATGCCTCTAATGCAATAATACTTCGGAAGAGTGAATCTTTCTGAAATAATGTCTTGATCTTAGGAGCATGATAAATCTCTCAACAAGGGTCTAACTCATTTTGAACAAACTCAATACAGAGTAGATAGCTTTATAATCATAATTAATATTTTCTGTTTTATCAGGCATATAAAACACTGAGGATGGTAGCTGGAATTTTGAATATTTTGAAATAAATTCTCCAAGCAACAATGATATCAAGAATAAGAAACTCATACTCTACCATCACATATTCCATATTGACTTAAGTAACACAGGGTTTTAAAATGATTTTATAATAATTGCAAATTTTCAGGAAATATCACAGATTGAGATTAATCATGATTAGAAATATTTTAATCTTTTTATTTTATCATGTCAGAAACAGTAATCTGCATAATCTAAAATAAATGTATGTATGAAGTAAAGTGTGCAGAGTGTGTACCTGAGTGGTGGAGTGGTGTAGTTGGAGTGTGTTTGGCATGTTAAGGGATCTCCCCCATACTTGTTTTCTGCTTTCTTGCACAAAAATAAAGTAGAGACACACAAGACATAATAATAATAGTAATACTCTTTATTGATCTTGAGGCATTTAGTACAAAAGACTGATAACAAACTGATAGCAAACTGATAATAATAGTAAACTGATGATAATAGTAAACCTAAACCGAATTTAAAGATAAATGACTAAGATGCATTGCCTCAAGGTCTAATCTAGATAACTTAACGGCGGTCTAATTCCTTGATCTTCTTGTTTGCACTACCAAGATCCTGCCTAAGGCCTAATATAATGGTGTTGTGGTTAGAGAGCTGCCTAGTGAGGGAATTAATCGAGGACTGGAGGTCTATGATAACTCTATCTAGCCTGCGAACTTCCTCATCAATATCCATTATAGTCTTGCGACGCTTGGGAGGTGTCTCAAAAGCATTGAGAGAGTGCTTCGGGGCTGCCTTTGGAGGGATGAAACGGACTTTGGATGCTCTAATCCCTTCAAAGTAAGGCCTTTCCTCCTCCGTAGTGTAGCGAACGCTGCTGATCTCGCCGCTCCGGTTGGTCTTGACTCCAACGACCCTCTCATTGGGTCTAGGTGGAAGGATCCTTGTGCCGATTGGTACCTTGATAGTGGTCTTCGTCTTGGATGATGGTCCTTTGAGGAGTAGGGGTTGTGGTGGTGCGGTGAGAACTGGTTGAGCATGGTAGGATTGGGCGGAGCTGCGTTGGCGTAATGGCATGGCTTCTAGTTGTCGCTCTGTGTTGGCCGGTACGAGAGCACGGGCATCGGGGTCTTCCACTGGCTCCATGTTGAGGTTGAAGGGGACGACTTCCCAATCATCGTGGTACTTCTCGGCCATTGGAGTAGCAAGGAACTAATAAAATTTTAATTGAAGTAGAGCTAATTAAGCTCTAATTGAAGGAGAGAAAGCTTGGTGGCTTGGTGTATGAAAACTGAGGTCAGGGGTCTGTTTATATAGGGGTCAAAAGGATGCCTCTATGGGTTGTTCGGGTTGCTCCCGACGATGTGCGTGCGAAACTTTCCATCCGAGGGATTATTCGGATCACCCTAAGTGCATTTTCCATATTAGAGAAAGTCGGGACCGAGGGGGAGCAGGGGCTGGGCGCCCGCCCACTTGACCTAGGCGCCCGCCCACTTGACCTGGGCGCCCGCCCTCTCTCTAGCCCCTCTGTGGGCCCACTTCTCCGAGCGTGTTTCTAGATGTGAAATTATTTAGAAAAATATATATATATGCCCCAAAACCATCAGACCAAAAGTGTCGGGCTCTAATTCTCCATGGGAAGGTAAAAATGGACTACGTCTATTTCTTCAAATTCCTCATTGGGCTCTAAAAATAATTTAAGACGTTGACCATTTACCTTGAATAACGTACCTTCGCTGTTTTGAAGTGTGATAGCTCCGTGGGATGATGAATTGATTACCTTGAATGGTCCTTTCCATTTGCTCCGGAGTTTTCCATGCCCGAAAAGCTTCACCCTAGAATTAAAAAGTAATACCTTATCTCCGGGTGTGAACTCCTTCTTCTTGATTCTCTTGTCATGCCACCTCTTGACTCTTTCTTTGTAGATCTTTGAATTGTGATATGCCTTCTCTCGCCATTCTTCCAATTCTGATAGTTGCATTCTTCTATAATCTCCAGCAACATCTAGGTCCATATTCCATCTCTTTATGGCCCAGTGTGCTTTGAACTCTAGTTCAATAGGTAGATGGCAAGTCTTCCCGTACACCAATTGGTATGGAGACATTCCAATTGGGGTCTTGTATGCTGTCCGGTATGCCCAGAGTGCATCGGGTAACTTGTCTTTCCACGCCGTTCCCATTTCATTTACTGTCTTCTGAAGAATATTCTTGATTTGTTTGTTGGAAGTCTCTGCTTGGCCACTTGTCTGAGGATGATAGGGGGTAGCGACGTTGTGACGGATTCCATGTCTTGATAGATATTGCTTGAAGCGTTTGTCGATGAAGTGTGCTCCTCCATCACTTATCACTACTCTGGGGACTCCAAATCTTGGAAATATAATTTCTTCAAACATCCTCTTTGAACTGACGTTGTCGGCATGCTTGCAAGGTAATGCTTCTACTCACTTGGAGACATAGTCAACTGCCACCAAGATGTACTCACACTTCTTTGATGGAGGAAATGGACCCATGTAGTCTATTCCCCAGACATCAAAGAGCTCAATCTGAAGGTTGTTGGTGAGTGGCATTGCATCCCTTGTATTTATGTTTCCGTGCCTTTGACATGGTCCACATCTCCTGATATATTGCTTCGTGTCTTCATACATTGTAGGCCAGTAGAATCCACACTGCCAGATCTTTGAATGTGTACGGAATGCTCCATAGTGACCTCCATATGGTGATGAATGACATCTGTCGATGATCTTCCATCCTTCCTCAGTGGTCACACATCTCCTGAGTAAGCCGTCAGAGCATACTCGGAAGAGGTATGGCTCATCCCATATATGTGAACGACTTTCTTGAAGAAGCTTCTTCTTGTTTGCTCCTGGTGGTACATACCCTGAAACCATAAAATTAACAATATCTGCATACCAGGGGTCAGACCTGTTAATCCCGTAGAGCATGTCGTCCAGGAGTGAATCATTGATTGGGGTTTCCTGTGGACTCTTAAAATACATTCTAGACAGGTGATCAGCAACAGAATTTTCTACTCCCTTTTTATCTTTTATTTCTAAGTCAAATTCTTGGAGTAATAAAATCCATCTAATCAGGCGAGGTTTAGCATCTTTTTTATTGAGCAAATATTTTAGTGCAGCATGATCAGTGTAAACAATTATTTTAGCTCCAACTAAATAAGATCTAAATTTATCAATGGCAAAGACAACAGCCAGAAGCTCTTTTTCAGTGGTTGCATAATTAAGTTGAGCTCCTGTCAAAGTTTTACTGGCATAAGCAATTGCATGATGCTTCTTATCTTTAGTTTGTCCCAATACTGCCCCCACAGCATAATCACTAGCATCACACATAATTTCAAAAGGTAACGACCAATCAGGGGGTTGAATGATTGGTGCAGAGATGAGTGCTTTCTTTAATAAATTGAAAGATGTTAGACATGCATCATCAAATTCGAAAGGAGCATCCTTGGCTAGCAAAAGAGTAAGTGGTCTAGCAATAAATGAAAAATCTTTTATGAATCTCCGATAAAAACCAGCATGGCCAAGAAAGCTTCGAATTCCTTTTATATTCACAGGTGGAGGTAGTTGTTCAATTACTTCAATTTTAGCTTTGTCTACCTCAATTCCTCTTTCAGACACTAAGTGTCCCAGCACTATTCCTTCCCTAACCATAAAATGACATTTTTCCCAATTAAGGATTAAGTGCTTTTCTTCACATCTTTGCAAAACCTTATCTAAGTTTTCAAGACAACTATCAAAAGTTTTTCCATAAACAGAGAAATCATCCATGAAAACTTCCATAATCTCTTCAATCATATCAGAAAATATAGACATCGTGCATCTTTGAAAAGAAGCTGGTGCATTACATAACCCAAAAGACATTCTACGGTAAGGATAAGTTCCATAAGGGCATGTAAAAGTGGTTTTGCTTTGATCATCGGGATGGATCGGGATTTGATGATACCCTGAATATCCATCTAAGAAACAAAAGAATGAATGGTTTGCTAACCGCTCTAGCATCTCATCTATAAAAGGTAAGGGAAAGTGATCTTTTCTCGTGGCTTTGTTTAGTTTTCTATAGTCTATGCACATCCGCCATCCTGTGACGGTGCGTTGCGGAATTAGCTCGTTCTTTTCATTCATAATAACTGTCATGCCTCCCTTTTTGGGCACAACTTGGACTGGGCTCACCCACTCACTGTGCGGCACAGGATATATAATCCCTGCATGCAGCAACTTAATAACTTCCTTTTTAACTACCTCTCTCATAGTGTTGTTAAGTCTACGTTGGGGTTCTCGAGAGGGTGTAACACAAGGATCTGTTGGAATACGATGGGTACAAATCATAGGACTGATTCCTGTAAGATCTTGAAGTGAGTAGCCGAATACTGAGTGATGTTTCTCAATAATGGTCATTAATCGCAGAGTTTGATCCTGAGTGAGTTTATCGGTAATGATCACAGGAAACTCTGGATTATTATTTAGGAAAGCATAGGTAAGACCGGGTGGTAAAGTTTTAAGCTCTATGGGGGGTCTAGGTGTTTCTGCAAACTCATCTAAGGGTTCAGGCTCAGAAGGTTCGTCTTCTTCTTCTGTGAAGAAAGGAGTTTCGTCTTCTAAGTCTGGTTCATCTAAAAGCTCTAGAGATGCAGCCTTTACTTCCTCCATAGGATCAGGCAAAAGATATGACTCGGCCTTATTGTTTAAGGAGTGTGAAATTATTATTGAGAATTTAAAAGTTTTTCCAAAAGAAATGTGTAGCTTTCCAGTATGACCTTCATAAAGGAGTCTTCTAAAAGGTTGTCCTATCAATAGGTCAAAGTCCCATGTATCAAAGATATAAAAGTTCAAATGAACCATGGAGCCTTCTACCGTAAGAGGTAGGACATTTATAATTCCAAGACTGGGGACTAATCGTCCCGAAGATTCCTTTATGACCTTTGTTGTGGGGGTTAAGATAAGATTTTTAAATAGTTTAAGTGCAAATGATTCAGACATAATGTTGATCCCCACAACAGGATTATAAAGAGCATTAAATGGATCAGAATTATAAGCACAGCGTATAGTTATAGAGGGTGTGTCCAAACGGATCACATCAGAGGAAAGCTCTGATTCCTCCAACCATTCGCTACTCATGACTGAGATAAGCTCTCTCAATTGATATTCACTTGGTAAATAAATGCTAAATTGACCGTTTTGGGGTTTGTCAATAGAATGGTAGTTTGAAATATTTCCAAAATCGGCAAAGAGATCGGATTCTATATCCAGCATGAAGTCCGGTAGTGGAATTTCTTCCTCTTGAGGCTCAGAACTTGGGATAGCTAAAGTAGATGAAGAATTTGGCAGAGTGTCTACTTCGGCTTCGTAGGTTTCATCATGAAGGGTGTTATCCATCTCAGCGTCTAGGATTCTATCTAGGATCACTCTTGCTTCATCAGCAGGGATGCGAAAGAAAGAACCTCTAGACATTGTGTGTAGCATTTGTTTGAGATTTTTCTGAAGACCTCGAAAAAAGTGAAATAAAAGAACAGGGTCTTCAAGATTAAGGTTTGGACCAGATTCTAAAAGATTAGAAAAACGTTTCCAGGATTTTCCCAAAGTTTCATTATCTTTTTGTATAAAAGATAGGACTTCGAGTCTAAGGTCGGCTATACGGTCAAGGGAATAGAAATCTAGACAAAAGTTGGCTCGTAAAACTCCCCATTCACCTTGTTGTTGACTTACCTTCTGACTGTACCATTGTCTAGCTTCTCCCCTTAGAGAAAAAGGAAAAAGCTTCCAACGTAAAGTCTTATCAGAAATGCCTTCAATTCGAAGACAATCACATGTTTGCTCAAAATCTCTAATATGAAGGTAAGGGTTTTCGTCTTCCTTTCCCGAAAAAGATAGGTTTTGAATCATGGCAATCAACCTAGAACTTAACTTATACTGGGGTGTTTGGATAGGCTGGGATGATTCCCATGGTAAAAGGTCAGTTGCTAAAGGGATTGCAGACTCATGGATCGATTTAGAATTTTGGTTTTCCATAAGGTAAGAATAAAGAAAATAAATAAAGGATATAAAAGATAAGAAAAGATAAAAGTATAGATACAAGCTAGTAGCAAGACTCAGGTTATCTCAGCAACCGTCTTTCTCCCCGGCAACGGCGCCAGAAATGCTTGTTGATATTTGGGAACGCAATAAGGAATTGATCCGCAAGCGCACGGATATCGGTGAGCATTTCACCCGGGAGATTATCTAGAGTTATCGTATTTATATTTTTACCACTGGGAGAAAGGGTGCATCTGACTAACCAACTCTATTGCTACTATCCCTTTAGGCACAAAGAATGTCTTTCGATGTGAGTGATAAATAGAGAAGACTGCAACCGTAGTCTCCTTCTAACCTTGGTAAGGATGATCTACTGTTCTAATGGGGAGGCTAACGGAATCTAGACAACACAAAGGATGTTCGACCCGCACCTATAAACCCTATCCTTCCTGCTAACGAGATGTGATCTGCAAAGGTAACTCGGAATTGTCACGTTCCTCACTACTACCACGGTCCAGCTAGTCAGGGAATATCTATGAGTACCCCAGCCTAAACACCACGTTTACGCTAGCAATGATTACTCTAAACTCTACGCGAAGAGATTAAAGTAAACTCATAAACCATAAGAACAATAAAACAAGAACTTACTAGAATTTAGAAGTCGAATTACTGAAGAATCCTAGGAGCAAGCTTCGGGTTAGGAGAACTTGATCCTGCAGGTACAAGCTTGAAGTAGACACCGACAGGCCGGGCTTCCTCCACTCTATACCTCCACTCTATCTCTCTCAATCTAGTAGAAACTAGAAGATCTATTTCTACCTTACATTGATTGCTAAGCCTAAAAAGAAATATTAATTAGAGAAGAGGTTTTCCTTCGAGGGCACCCCTTAGTCTCTATGATAATTTCTTCATGTCTTCTCCAGGGGCCAGGGGGGCCTTGCTTATATAGTCCTCCCCTTATATGCGTTTTTGGGTCGATAGCCGAGGTGGTACTATGTTTTTCTTGATCCAATAGGTCGGTGGAATATCCCGAACGAAAGAGTCCTGATTTGGCTCCAGCAGGGGGGCGGGCGCCCAGGCTACCAGGGCGGGCGCCCTGGGCCTGGCCCAGTTTTGCCTCTGCTTCGGTCTCGTGGCTTCTGGAGTCTTCTAGATGATGTAAAATTGCGCGGTGCGTTGATATCTCTATGTAATTCTGACATGTAGGCCTTTCTTCCTTATTTCCTGATAACCCCCTGCAGAAACAGATAAACAACAAAACTCGTGGAATTCTGTCAGATCAAACCCTAATTCTAGGTGTTGTTTGCATATTGGTCCTTTCTCTTGTTTATTTGATAATTAAAATTCATACTTAAGAACCGTCAACAATGATCGCATAGCCAAAGCTCATCTTAGCGTCAAAGGACTTAAGGACGAATTAGATGAGATGCGCCATGGCTATGGCGATCAGCTGCATAGGATCGCTAAGGCAGCAGGGGTGGAGTATGTTCTTAAAAGTTTCTAAGAATCCCCTACAAATAAAATAGGCACGCTTTCCCTTTTTCAACCATTTTCCCTTTTGATGTAATTGTGCCTATTTAAGTTATCAATGAAAATATAATTTCATTTGAGCACTTGTTTTCTGGAGTGTATATATTTTTCTGTGACTAATCAAAGACAGGAAAGAAAACAAGTGTAGAGGAGAAGCACATCATCATGAAAACTCGGTTTGTATAAACGCTCCTCTCTTTTAAATTTTAAAAAAAGTTTTATAAATAAAATTTTAAAATATTGTACCTTCATTCCCCATCAACTTGTTTCCTTTGTTCAAGTTTTGCATCCCTTTTATTTCTCGCTAAAATTCCTATGAATTTATGAACACTTTGTTAGGGACCCCATTTTATCTAAGTAATTGACGGATGTGATATAGTAGGATGACATGAGGCTTGCTAGTCTTTGCAAAGTACTTGGGTTTTTATTTTACAAAGTTAAAAATTCATATAGCAAATTCCTTGAATGATTAAGCTTTTACCTACCAATGGCCAAATATATCTCTTTATGATGAATCTTCTACATATGCTGCTTACTCTATGTTGAGTTTGGTCAAATTTTTGGACCACTGTCGAGAGATGTTTCATGCCTCCAAGATCAGAATTCACTTGCACCCACCAAATAAAGCCAACTCTCACACTGAGAAGTTGAGCACAACATGTTTTTTTTCCATCCACCCAAAAATACGCCAACTCTTACACTAGAGTTGCACCCATATATCCACCAAATAAAAATGCCAATAACTCACCCTGAGAATTGCGCATCCAGTTACATTCCTTGCATTTATTACTATGAAGCTCTCTTCCACTTGTTCTTTCATCAGCAACAAAGGAATGGACTATTCGAAAAAAAAGAGAAGAAAAAAAAATATGAGAAAAGCCAAAAGCCAAACGGGGAAAATCCATACCCGCTCAAAAAAATCGCCCATTTCCTTCTCATTTCCTCACATCATTCAAATAAAAGAGAGTCATGTTGCAAGGAGTGACCCAGAATATTTAGAATTAGGACTTCCACCAAAAATTCCACACACATGATCTAAGGGTATGGCACACTCCTTCTAGTATGGTCCTGGGTTTGACTCGACAATATATGCATGGTAACTATGATTCTACTATTACCATACCTACCCAAAACTCCAGATAAGCCTTTAGAGGTTGGATGATCAAAGAGAAGGCATCAAATCCTTATGCCTTGCTGAGGAACCACTTTCAAAATTTGAGCGATTTGAGAAAGAGTCATTCAAGGAACATACGCTCTCTTTCTTTTCAGAAATTTGCAAAACCCCAAGTTTCTGCACAGGGACTGTGTAAGTAGATTTGAATTCAAGTTGTTCCATCTTTCAATTACCCAAGATGATTTGGTAGACACTTTGAAATTCATAAATCCGGGTGAAGCTTGAAATAACATGTATGCAGATTTCTTTGACAAGGATGATGAACCCATTTGGTCCATAGCACTTTACTCAAGGACGAGCAAAGGACCAAGTGTGGGGGAGTTTGTTGGCACTTCTCATCTTATAAATATAAACATAATTTTTATAAATAAAATAAATAGATGATAGGGCTTTTATCTAACCTTTCCACAAGCTTTGTTGTAAATATCAATTTCAGGTATGACACGTGGAAAGGCGCAAAAGACACAAGAAAGCGCACTTCAAGAAAGCATTTTCAGAAAAGACGCAAATCAAGATTAAATGGAAAAGCCCACTAAAACACCGAACTGGATCCATCCGTAACCACGTGAAGGATCGGGGCCCAGAGACGAACCGACCACGCGAAGGCGGTGGCCATGGGGGCCCACCAGTGGTGCGGCCGCACCATGGTGCGGCCACACCCCCCGTGGCGGCAACTCGGTCCCACCTTTTTCAGGCGGTTGCATGACGGCATGTATAGGACGGTTTCACCTACTACCAAATTTAAATCACCCCGAATCGTCTTATGGAGCTATAAATTGAGACCCCCACTCCTCCATTTAAATATACCAAGATACAAGAAAATAGAAGAAGGTGTGGTGCTTTATTTTTCCATTAGTTTAGCTCCAGCTATTCTAAACTTAGGCTAGAGAGAGAGGCAAGAGTTGAAGTGTAGAAGTGGGGTCGAAGCAAGTTCTACTCTAGGGTGGACGAAGTGCCGGACCTGTCGGCTCTCGCTCCTTCTTGAACCTCTACATTCGTTCTTACTACTTGAAGTAAGAGGTTTGTGTTACATTTCAGTTTTGATTCATTAAGCAAATTACTTTCATAAATCTATTTGCTTATGGGATCATCGCTCATTCTTAGAACGGGTGCTCTAGTAAGTGGACTCCTGATAAAGATGGATAATCCTGCGCATCGCTAGAGCAGTAGTCACCTTCGTAGACGTGGTGTCTAAGTTGTGGGCTACCTTCGTATGTGGTACGGCTTTCGGACAGAGGGGTAGGTGTCAGTGTAGTGACATCATCTGGCATCTGTAGTAATCCCCCACGATCAGTCATAGTGTAGTACTAATACTGGGATCGCCTAGTTACCTAGGACTCTTAGTGGGCCTGAAGCAAGCAAGTAGTGGGAAGGTCTTTCCACTTAGTGGTTCATCACTTTAGTGTATCCTCTTAGCCGTGTTCTCCTCCCTTCTATCTTCTAGGGTGATTAGTTTAGAGTCTAAGTGACGTTTTGCCGTTCCCTGTGAATAAATACGATACTCTGAATACTTCCGGGTGAAGTGCTACAACGGTACTTCCGTGCGCTTGCGGATTTCTCTGCTGTCGCTAAGAAGCGCCAACAACGCGGTCTCTCGCTTCAAAGCCTCTAACTTGCCCTTCACTCTTGCAACCGGTCCATCAAGCCAAGCCTCATCTTGATCTTCTCCACCTTGGTCACATGACTCCATGATATGTCTCATATGCAATGAGCTCCTCCATCATCACATAATCACCAGTGGACTAATCTCCTGTGTATCTCATATAAAGACTATTAGTCCACCTAAGTTATCACTCAATTACCAAAACCAAACAAGGACCTTTCATGGCCCTATAAGACTCTGCCCGGTCTTAGTTTGATTTCCACAGTTGGTTATCTCCCATGATATCATCAAACAGCTAAACCTTTTTGGTATCCACCTGTATCTCGTAGGTGACAAGAAATCACTCGACGTCTACCATGCTAGGCAAGCTAAGGATAGACTTCGGGCCTACACTACTTAGGACAATGCAGGTAGATAGGTGGTAAATTCAAGGAATAGTTATGCATCAGCGATGTCAGGCAACTCCTATAACTTAATGCAACAGAGTAAACAATCATGATATAACAAAGTAAGTTAGTAGAAATTAGGGTGACTTAGAATGCTCTGGGGCTTGCCTTTCTCGAAGGAGCTAGGACTGTGATCAGGGCACTCTTGCAGCTCTTCTTCTAGCTCGTGTCCCTCCGGAAGTCCCTGCACCGGGGTCTCCTCCTGCTCCTCGGGCTCTACCTTGTTCTTGTGTGAGCCTGTATGATGCATATGCACAAATAAGCGATGGAGTATGATGCTCTAGGTGCAGTGGTATGCAACTTAGTGAAGGCAAGCTGATCATGATATGATTTTTACGGAGTAAGTGCATACTTCTTCTCCGGTATAGAAGAGTCATGATGAATGAAACAAGGAATTATTACTACTAAGTAGTCAACATCATCCAAGAACATGTAACCTAGACAAACCATATATTGCATTCTCTTCTACAAGCTACTACTAAACCAGCAAGCTATCATAATACATAGTGCTTCAAAGATCCACCAAACCCAGTTTACTCTATCTATTTCATGCATAGCAAGGGCTTAATTATTTATTACTTACTAGGCCTATAACAGTACCATGTAGTTCTGTAATTCAATAAATTCTACAAAAATTACAGCATGTCACAGATCAAATATAAATTCTACCACAAAATTTTCATAGTATTTGGGTAAATAACATAGCCTACACAAAAATCACAAGTTTATTAATATAATTAGGGGAAAATACCCTACTCATTCAAAAGTGTCAAACAACAGGTTTCATATTTTTCTAGATTACTTACTAACATAAGGAAGACTCACAAAAATTCCTAGAGTAATTGCATGATCAGATTAATTATTAAAAATCATAAACTACTGCCATGCAAGCATTTAAATCAACATAAACTATTTAATAAAACAAATATTGTGTTTCTCATTTTTCCTATTAACTACACAGTCATGCCAAGCAAGTAAAATAAGAATCATATTTTTCTGGTCCATATTTTATTTTCTATGCATTTTCTAAGAAACAACAATTATTTGCATTAACTAAATCTTTACAGAAAAGATATTCAAACATAACATGCAATGGTACCAAACTGTAGACCTACATCTATAGAGTAAAACAAAATTTGTGTTACCATTTTTGGAGCTTCCTAGCACAAGTTATGGATTTTACAAACTTTAAATCTTTTTCTAGAAATTATTTTCTTAAATCGAAACTCAAATCGGCAGATCTCTGCTAGCTGCACCCGGTGCAGCGCATCCACGTCTGCTCTCTGAGACCGACAGGCGGGACCCCAACCCCACGCTGTTAGTGGCACAAAGAGAGGGGTGGACTCTGGCGAATGAAACTTGCTGCCGGTGAGGTCTCCAGCGACGGGACCGCCACCGTCGTGTTCCCCTTGATCTGGCGCGTCGAGGGGTACCCTCAGTGGCAGCTCGGAGGCTCAGGAGCACGGTGTTCCACGTCCATGGCAGAATGGCGGCACGGCTCACCACCGGTGAGGCGGCTCTGGCCGTGATTGGATTAGCCAAGGGGTGGAGGAGGTGCGAGGAAGTGAGACGAATCCAATAAGCGAGAAAACTGGGTGAGAAGAGGACGGAGGAATTGTGGCCACATGAGCCGAAAGCTCGCTGGAGTTTGAGCTCACTCCGGTGAGCTATTGTGGCCACGACGGGGCTTACCCTATCTGTTGAGCCCGAGGACTAGATGGAGGAAGCGAAGGGGAGGCGAATGGCACCCTCGAACGCGAGCTCTGGTGGCTGGTTTGTTTAGCGGCGACATTCCAAGGCTCGATGGTGATGGCGGGACGGCGGTGCTGCTGCTGTTGCTAGGAGCGTGAGAGAGCGAGGGCGAGCGAGAGAGAGCGCAAATGAGAGAGAGGAGCGACAGAGCGGGTCTGGTGGCCGACCGGGTGCTGCCGAGGCATCGCATGGCCGCCACGTAGTGGCCACGGCCTGCTGTTGGGTATTTTAAACGCAAACAGATAAACTCGCAAGCGCACGGATACCGTTGTAGCTTTCACCTGGGAAGGGTTTTAAATATCGTATCCACAGGGAAATGGGAGAATCAACTACGCTCTAACTTAACCAGAAAGGATAAGTGGGTGAAAATAAAGTATATGGTAAGAACAAGATAAGGTAAGATAAAAGGTAAGACCAATATCAAAGGTATAGGAGAACAATCTAATATAGTGGCGATAATAAGAGAATAGAGAGGATAGCTTGGGTTTCTCTACTTCTAATGTGGGCAAGGAGCTATGTTTATACGGTTCAACTAGGGACAACTCCTAGTAGGCCACAACAGAGTACAAAATCTACTAGGGAACAGACCCTACTAGACCTTCAAACGGGAGATGGACTACATAGGATTCAATGAAGCTCTCACCTTCGCGTTCTACCACCGATCCGGAATGTAGGGGGGTATCCAAGTCTACTGTAACACCCAAAAATTTGCTCTTTTCAAAATAGATGAAAATTTATTCAGTTTTGTATTTTCGTGCTCATGAAAATATAAGGAAAATAATATTTTTCATTAAATTAAAATTTATCATAAGCCTTAGGAATAATTGTTGTGCATACATGCTGGTGCATAAGATTTGATGTAATGTTTGCTTGTGTTGAGTGAGCAAAGTTTTTAAAAATGCGTTTAGTAGATCGATTTTCCTTGACCGGTATGTCTTTATATTTATCTATAACCAAATTCCTTTTTTCTCAGCTCAAATTTTTATTAGGACCTTCCTAAAATATTTTCTTTGTCACTCAAAGTACTTCTTTTAGTTCCTCGTCCATCAAGCACTCTCTACAAATTTTTCGAAAATTATTTTTGCTTCTGTTCTCACTTTTCTGTGAGCATGATCTAATTTTTAGATGCTCCAAACAATCTTCTCATGAGCTTCAAAAGCTTTATTCGGGTTCCCCATGTTCTATAATATCTCTGAGAATTTTTCCTGAATTTTCGAAGCTTTCGGAGAATTTTTCATGGCTTAAATAATAATTCTGTACTTTTCTACAATTATTTTATCCATGAAAATAATTAATTCCGAAAATAATAAATCTATTACTATTTTCCAACGTGAGCCCAGTTACAATAATCATAATAAATCCTAAGACCATATTTTTATTTACTAATGGGCTTTAATAATTAATTAGACCTATTAGTAAAGATGAAGGTTGCAAATCAGTTAGTACCATATCGCTAGTTGACGTGGAGGTGGAGTGTTTTTCTCTCTATATATATAGATGTAGCAACCCCTTAGGCAAAGCACATCAAAAACTATCATATAGGAAGCCTCTAATTTGAGAATTCCTAAGGTAGTAAAATAAAATTTATATTTTCTTCTCTACAACGTGATCACCATCGTCTCGCGTTATACACGACATCTACGAACGGTCGGCTGCTCCGGCGTTGCTGTAGCTCCAAGAAAGCGTCATTGCCAGTGAACCTACTCCCTGTCCACCAACGTAAGCCCCAATCACTTTGTCTTTCAGCTTGGAAAACACAAACTGCTCGGTTTTAGATTAAAAATACGTTTTCACTATTTACAGAATTGCCATTGACTTTCTTTTGGCCATAAAATATTCATTTTAACTCCGATTTGACCCATTCAAATTGCGTTAGGTTCGTTTAATGAGCTCTACATGTTAGTAACATTGTTTTCTCAGTTTGAAACTTTTTATTTTCGCGACCCTAATTAATTAATTACTTTTCTATATAAAATCTTAGAAAATTCATAACTTCTCCGTTTTAGCTCCGATTTTCGTGATCTTTACGTCTATAAAATCGTAGCGATGCGTAGAATCATTTTATAAACTTTTCATACTGTTTTTACATGTTTCGTGTATATTTTCTTTGATTGTTTGTGTGATCGATGATCGAGATTAGATGATGAGCAATCCTTGGTGAACCAGAGTGCTTCAGTGATCAAGATCAGAGCCTTGGACAACTTAGTAAGACTAGCAAGATCAGCAAGAGCAATTGGATTAAGGCAAGTATAGCATTTGGATTTTATTTCTGTGACCATGATTGTGTGACTAGATTAATGTTAAGTAATAAATGATAAAAATAACTTTTTAGCCACTTGATGATTTATCTGTAAGTGATAACCGGGACAACAGTGCAACCATGAGGGCTATAATGGCTCTGGATTTAGCTCAGTATGAAGACCTTTTGTAGCTTGTTAGAGGTTACCCGAAAGGGCGCTAGAGGGGCTGAACCGACACGGGTATAGTGCGAGCCCCTGTCCCTATGTGTATAGGCTGCGCGTCATTGTGCCATTCGGAAGGGGGTATCTATATCTGCTCGTGAAGGAAACCTTGCGGCCCTAACATGTTAGACGAACTTTTGAAAGGCTTCATACTGATCCCTGCCGACCTTCCTTAGTAGTGGGTTAAGAGGTCGACGGGCCTCGGGCGAAAGGATAAATCATGACTCATGGGTAAAGATGTGCAACCTCTGTAGAGTGTTAGAAACTGGTATACTAGTCGTGCTCACGGTCAAGAGCGGCCTTGGGGATTCTTGCATCGACGATGATGATTCTTGTGTGTTAAATATACTCATTATTTATTGTTTAATGCTCTACATTATTTATGTCATATTGATCATGAGATTGTGGGATCTATACAATCTAGTTGCTATACTTGTTGAGTTTGACATGGATTCACTCTTGCTATTTCCCCCAAACCTCAGGAGAAGTTTAGGCTTGTGATCAACCAGTCAGTTGGATCCTGTAGAGAGAAGTTAATACCTGAAGTTCAGAGTTGTCTATCCGCTGTTTGCTATCAAAGGTTATATCTTTTATATTAAGTACATTATATATTTATGCTTTGTCTTTCGATATTACCCTTTATTTGTAGCTATATGTGGGATTTGACTTCTAAAACTCACATATGGTGCGTATCTGATTTTGTCCTTAAAATAGGTTATTACAAAGTGATATCAGAGCAATGCTGGCTGTAGGACGCAAGCCTAGTTAGAAATTGGTTGTCTTAAGGTTTTGAATATTGTTATAACACCCTTGCTCTATAAGCCTTGGTATTTTTCTCTATACAATATCTCTATCATTGCTATTCATCTTCACCTTGTTGCTTATTTTAAAGACTTGTTCTCATCCCCACTCCTTACTTGATATGCTTTTAGAACCTTGTCTGACCACATTCTGGCGTCATTGAAATAGGAGTTTTAGGATCTTTGCCCTTAATAGGAAAAGATCGATAGTACCACAAGTTGAGTCAATGCTTGAAATGCGAATGTTTGATGCTTGGTTTGGTATTATGTTCATAATTGATTTGGATGTTAGTAATGAGTGTAATGATCTTGTGGATTTTCTCTACAACTTCATTTAGTTTATAGACCTAAGGCATAAGGATTAATGAAATAAGTAGTTGGGTTTGGCTATCTCTTGTTTCTATCCCTTGCTGATTTCTGGAACAGTTTGCAATAATGCTGGTGTATCTAAAGGTCCGATCGTGCAAAGTTTATCAAATTTTTCTGGTAACAACTAGACTTCAAATCTTTCTCTGACCACAAGAATCACCCTCATAGCTATTATGGTTTGGAAGTTACAAAAATCACAAAAATCACAAGATGATACAGATGGACTGTCACGAATCTGGACCAGTTTCGGTTGCTTACTTTCTAGACATAAATAACTATAGAATTTGGAAAAGTGTTCTATAGAAACGTTGTAGACGATTTACTAAGCTTTCCAACGGTATAAGCTGGAACTTATTTGGATAAGAAGAACCTGAGATAAGATATTTACACCTGGATGTTTCTGTTCTGTTTCAAAATCTGGACAGATCTGGTATTCTCTACTTTCAGATAACTTAACTTCAGAATCTGGGAAAAAGATGTATATGAAAGTTGAAAAGGATTCCCTAAGCTTTTCAAAAATGTAAGGATCATCTCCAGATGAGTTAAGTAGCTCGAGATATAACTTCTGGAAGTTACTGCACCTTTGCTGAGACATTGTCAGGATGGACATTATGTTTGGCTATTTTACCTAATCTTAAAGACAGAACCCAAGGAAGGCTTCTATATGAAAGTTGTAGGGAATTTCATCAGTTTTCTAACGGTATAAGCTACAACTCTATTGGATTAACTGAGTAAGAGTTATATCTGTTTTACTACACTGGTGTTTTCATATCGTGAGGAAATTTCAGGATACCTGTATGCTCCATTGCACATAAGTTCTTTGGGATGTCAGAAGTTCTGAATGTTAGTTAACTTGTCTAGAAAACATACAAGCTACCTTTCTTGTGTCCCCTAAATGACTTTCTTAAGGGTGGTAGCCTAATTAAAGAAGTTACAAGGAGAAGAAGTGGTTAATGACTGGAACATCTATAAGTACGTCAAGTGCTTGGTATGTTTGGTTTGTTTCAAGATATCATTCCATTTGGAGTGTGCTAATACCAATGGAGGTTAATGTCATGGCTGATACTCATGGATTGAGAGTTATGTTTATAAGGATCAGATGACACCAAAGTTTACGAAGTTAAAAGTGGGATGCGAGAGTGAAGCAACTTAACTAGGATAAAGGTACCGATAATTGGAACTTAGTGATGAAACTAACCTTGGATCAAGAGACCCGGTACAAGCAAATTTAACAGACTATGATGTGTAGCGTCTAAAAAGGATAGGAGAACTAGTCCCTAGTGTCCCCCAATCAATCTCGTCTTAAGGGGGGTAGTACCTTGATATCATGGGATGATGCTTTTTAAATTTTTCTTGAAGTGAGAGTTGTCTCTTGAGATATTTTATGATTATGGTCATCTATAAGAAGTTTAAGTTTTGTCAAGATTGATCTTTGGTTCGAGCCACCCTTAGTTGTGAGATCAATTTTCACAATACTTAGCATGTACCTGAGACGTGATGTGGAGCATGGAAGTACTATCTTCTTGGACATAAAAAAATATATAAAAAAATGTCATCAACGTGGGTCATAAGAATCTAAGGAAAATCTTCACTAAGTTGATTCTAAGTTGTTGACATCATCATTGGTTTGGTATTGAACAAGGTTATGACTTCAAAAGTGCTATCACTTGGAGATAGATTACTAGAGGGTGCAATGTAGAGCCAAAATCTGTACAAGAGGATGGAACAACTCAAGGAAGTGAACAACATCCAAAGGCAGAGTATCCATATCTCTTTGATCACTGTCTTCCGAATCTCGAGGACGAGATTCATCTTAAGGAGGTAGAATTGTAACACCCAAAAATTTGCTCTTTTCAAAATAGATGAAAATTTATTCAGTTTTGTATTTCCGTGCTCATGAAAATATAAGAAAAATAATATTTTTCATTAAATAAAATTTATCATAAGCCTTAGCAATAAGGTCCTAATAAATATTTGATGTAATGTTTGCTTGTTGCTCTTTTATGTGTTGAGTGAGCAAAGTTTTTAAAAATGCGTTTAGTAGATCGATTTTCCTTGACCGGTATGTCTTTATATTTATCTATAACCAAATTCCTTGTTTCTCAGCTCAAATTTTTATTAGGACCTTCCTAAAATATTTTCTTTGTCACTCAAAGCACTTCTTTTAGTTCCTCGTCCATCAAGCACTCTCTACAATTTTTTCGGGAATTTTTTTTCTTCTGTTCTCACTTTTCTGTGAGCATGATCTAATTTTTAAATGCTCCAAACAATCTTCTCATGAGCTCCAAAAGCTTTATTCGGATTCCCCATGTTCTATAATATCTCTGAGAATTTTTCTTAAATTTTTGAAGCTTTCGGAGTATTTTTCATGGCTTAAATAATAATTCTGGACTTTTCTACAATTATTTTATCCATCAAAATAATTAATTCCAAAAATAATAAATCTATTACTATTTTCCAACGTCAAAGCCCAGTTACAATAAGACCATATTTTTATTTACTAATGGGCTTTAATAATTAATTAGGCCTATTAGTAAAGATGAAGGTTGCAAATCAGTTAGTACCATATCGCTAGTTGACGTGGAGGTGGGGTGTTTTTCTCCCTATATATATGTAGCAACCCCTTAGGCAAAGCACATCAAAAACTATCATATAGGAAGCCTCTAATTTGAGAATTACTAAGGTAGTAAAATAAAATTTATTTTCTTCTCTACAACGTGATCGCCATCGTCTCGCCTATACACGACATCTACGAACGGTCGGCTGCTCCGGTGTTGCTGTAGCTCCAAAAAAGCGTCATTGCCGGTGAACCTACTCCCTGTCCACCAACGTAAGCCCCAATCACTTTGTCTTTCAGTTTGGAAAACACAAACAGCTCGGTTTTAGATTAAAAATACGTTTTCACTATTTACAGAATTGCCACTGACTTTCTTTTGGCCATAAAATATTTATTTTAACTCCGATTTGACCCATTCAAATTGCGTTAGGTTCCTTTTAATGAGCTCTACATGTTAGTAACATTGTTTTCTCAGTTTGAAACTTTTTATTTTCGTGACCCTAATTAATTAATTACTTTTCTATATAAAATCTTAGAAAATTCATAGCTTCTCCGTTTTAGCTCCGATTTTCGTGATCTTTACGTCTATAAAATCGTAGCGATGCGTAGAATCATTTTATAAACTTTTCATACTGTTTTTACATGTTTGGTGTACTGTTCTAATTGTAGTCTTGTTTGCTTCGTGTATGTTTTCTTCGATTGTTTGTGTGATCGATGATCGAGATTAGACGATGAGCAATCCTTGGTGAACCAAAGTGCTTCAGTGATCAAGATCAGAGCCTTGCACAACTTAGTAAGACCAGCAAGATCACCAAGAGCAATTGGATTAAGGCAAGTATAGCATTTGGATTTTATTTCCGTGACCATGATTGTGTGACTAGATTAATGTTAAGGAATAAATGATAAAAATGACTTTTTAGCCACTTGATGATTTATCTGTAAGTGATAACCGGGACAACAGTGCAACCATGAGGGCTATAATGGCTCTGGCTTTAGCTCAGTATGAAGACCTTTTCTAGCTTGTTAGAGGTTACCCGAAAGGGCGCTAGAGGGGCTGAACCGACACGGGTATAGTGCGAGCCCCTGTCCCTATGTGTATAGGCCGCGCGTCATTGTGCCATTCGAAAGGGGGGTATCTATATCTGCTCGCGAAGAAAACCTTGCGTCCCTAACATGTTAGACGAACTTTTGAAAGGCTTCATAGTGATCCCTGCCGACCTTCCTTGGTAGTGGGTTAAGAGGTCGAGGGACCTCGAGCGAAAGGGTAAATCATGACTCATGGGTAAAGATGTGCAACCTCTGCAGAGTGTTAAAAACTGGTATACTAGCCGTGCTCACGGTCAAGAGCGGCCTTGGGGATTCTTGCATCGACGATGATGATTCTTGTGTGTTAAATATACTCATTATTTATTGTTTAATGCTCTACATTATTTATATCATATTGATCATGAGATTGTGGGATCTATACAATCTAGTTGCTATACTTGTTGAGTTCGACATGGGCTCACTCTTGTTATTTCCCCCAAACCTCGGAAGAAGTTTAGGCTTGTGATCAACCAGTCAGTTGGATCCTGTAGAGAGAAGTTAATACCCGAAGTTCGGAGTTGTCTATCCGCTGTTTGCTATCAAAGGTTATATCTTTTATATTAAGTACGTTATATATTTATGCATTGTCTTTTGATATTACCCTTTATTTTTAGCTATATGTGGGATTTGACTTCTAAAACTCATATATGGTGCGTATCTGATTTTGTCCTTAAAATCGGGTATTACATCTACCTAAGTCTAAGCACCATGCCTACACTTATAATAGAACTCTAATTCAAGCTAGCATAAAGGATTAGAACACACAAAAGAGCCATGAACCAGAAGAACATATAAACATAAATCTTACTTGAATCAGAAGTGGACCACCAGAGTCATCTCAGGAGCAAACTCGATTAGAGCCTGATCCTACCGAAGTACAACCAGAGGAGGCGCCGATAGGCCGACATCTCCTCCAATCTTCCCTCGCTCTCCATCTCTCTACTATCTAGATCTATTCTAATTTAGAGAGGAGAGGATATCCATTCGAGGGACACCTCTCATCTCCAAACCCTACCTTTTGCTCTCTCAATGAATAATGATAATGGGGGTCTCCCTCAGGAGCCAAGGGCCTTGCTTATATAGCCTCCTCAAATGAACGTCGGCCATTGACATATCCCAAAATTCTTATTTTAGGATGTGACTTAGAAAACACTAAATGACATTAAATGGTTTTATCATTTTCCTAAAAGATTCCCAACTTTAGTTAAGTTGTTGATATTCTAGATAGTGGAAAAATGTGAGTTTCTAAAATTTTTCCAATACAACTTAGTGCCTTTGCATTGTGTTTATGTGTGAAAAATGAATTTACTTGTTTTCAAGATGCACCTAGGGTTTGATCCCAACTTCATCTCTCTAAACACCATATCAATATTTGAAACTCCAATCAGGTCTTCCACCGGCAACCTACAAAATTCTAGCATGCCCCGTTCTCATTTTCGCTCCCATTTTTGTTTCTCATGATCTTGGTTATTTTGGAGTCCACAAATTCTTTGGACCAATATTTTATCATCTAGCCCATCATGGGAACCCAAACTTCTCACCGGATTAACTAAATGGATCAATATGAGTCTCTTCTCTTACTTTGGGCTGTGCCCAAACCAGCCCAACACCCCTCTCTTCTTGTAGCATGCATTAACGCTGATGGCCTCTCTTCCTTGTACCATGCAAAGATAACAACACTTTAAACCATTTGCTCACCTCCTTTACTTTCCCCCTTGATCAATCTCTCTTATCTATTTCTCCCTAAGTGCATGAGTAAGAGGACAAAAATTGTTGGGCATCCATGACACGTAGCCATGCACCCCAGTCGCCCCTCCTTCGTTGCATGAAAAACTTTCAGCATCTAATGTTTGCCCCCATAATTCCTAGCAAAACCACCTCTTTAATCTCTTTTACCAGCTGCAATTTCTATTTTAACCGAGCACTAATGCCCCTAATGACTAAAGGAAATAGATGGCTGGCCACCATTTTTTAATGTCTTCACGCAATTCCCTACTCATGCAAAAATAGATAAATCATTTCTTTTCTTTCTCTTAATTTCGTAGACCCACTTTAGTCCTCCATTTATTTTCCTTCCAATGGCATGCGCCCATTCATTCTCACTGGCTGCACCCCCACACTTGTTCCCTATTGTCTCATGCAAAACAAAAAATAACATGTAATCGTTTTCCTTTAATTCCCAAGGTTATACATCCCTTTAATCCTCTCCTTTGAGCAACATTTACTCCATTACTTTGCATGCAACAGCAGCCGTGACTCTTCGTCTCTTCCCGTGGCGCCTCCTCTCTTCTCATCTAAAATCACAGCAGCTCATGGTGCATTCCTTAATTTCCCTTGGACACAACACATTACAATTCTCTTAACAACAGTGTTTACTCTTCTAGTTTTGCTTTCTCTTCAATTGCATGCATGGAGCAGCAATACTGCGTGATTATGATGCTGCCCCTTCCCTCTCCTGGTGCCTTCTCCCCATTCCATCATGCAAAAGACAACCACATTTGTTCCCATTTAATCTCCTGTAATTTCCATTGTTTCTCACATCATCAATTGCATGAATGCATGCATATAACTGCAGCAAATACCACCTCTCCTTCCTGTCTCTCTCATGCAGATGGCTCCCTCTCCTTCCTCACCTATAAATAGAACATCCCTTGCTCTCTACAATGCCTTTTACATTCCTGCTGTTCTCCTCTCCCTTTTGGGTGCCCCTCCCTCTTACACATGAAGGGGAAGACAGGAACCATAGCTATGGCTGCCCGCTTCCAATGCCCTTCCTCTCTTGCAGAAAATGCAGCAAATGTTACTCCTTTCACTCCCTTTACAAGCCACTAGTTATTTTCCTTCACCACTCCCTAATCTCAAGAGTGAAAGCTAATGAAACAGCCCCTCTCTCCTCTTTTTCCCACGCACAACCAGCAGCCTCCTCTTCTTCAATTCCTTTTTGATAGCACCCATTTTAACTCCACCTTATTTTCCTTCAAGTGCATGCACCCATGCAGCAATTGGCAGCCATAACTCCTCCTCCTTTCACTTCCTCATGATTAACCAGAAGCTGGGCGCCTTCTCCTCTCCTCCTCACTCCCTCATGCAAGCACCAGAGAAGAAACATCTCATCTTCTTCTCTTCCTTCCCCATGGCTGCCCTCTCCTCTTCCATATGTTTTCCTCTCCTTTCTCCACAACAACAGTAGCCATGCGTGCCCTCTACTTCTCTTCTCTCCCTCATGCATACACCGGAGAAGGAGAACCTATATCTCCTCCCCATCCTCTACCATGGACGCCCCTTCTCTCCCCTCCAAAATCCTCTCAATTCTCTCCATCAAAGAGCAGTGTTCTCACTATTGCAATTTGTTTCACCGCTGCACCATTCATTTTGAAGCCTAAACATGTTGATTCCGTTGTCGTCATCCTCTTCTATATAGAGCTCATGGGTTACAACCAAGGTGAGGTCGCCCCCATCTTGTCTCTTTCAGTATGCTAACCATTCTCCATCCCTAATCCTCCTCTCTGATCAATTTTATCTACCATGGATGTATCATATGGAGGAATCATTTTCACCGTCCCGGGTGAATGCTTGCTGCCGACATCAAAATCAAAGATCAACCCATCACCCACACTTCATCTTGCAGCAACGTCACCCTCATCATCTTAAGGTGATGTTGTGCTGATGCACCCCTAAATGGATGCCACTTTGATGTTCCTCCCCATCTCACAAGCCTGCAGTACTTACCCCTATGCTTATCGCAGGTTATCTTGCCGCTGATTGTCAGCGTCAATTCCCCATCGAGGTCATTGCCTGCTATATATAATCCCCATTTTAGAACCCACACTTTCCTCTCTGTAATATATGTTGATCTCTACTGCAATTTTTATGTCATAAATCATGATTCCATCGATTATATGATGTTATATTTCTAAGTGTGTTGCTGTCCCGTGCAAACAGCAGCTGCACGGTTGGTTGGCATGCATGTTCTCAGTAAGTATAATCTCATTCACAAATTTCTTTGAACAACATGTGTTTCATATCCTTGAGAACATCTAATCAAAAATTCATGGCCACTACAAGAAATCTGGGCTTCTATGGCGACTGCTAGATGACAGAGCTCCTATCTGTCATAAACTGAGGCTGTTTATGACGAACCTTCACAGGATGATGACAGTTTATGACAGAGTTATGTCTGTCATAAACATCATCATAGTATACCTCTTTAGGGTTTTTATGACGATAGATCGATGACAATAGTTGATCGTCATAAAATATAAAATTATATAGAGAGAGAGAGGCGCTACAAATCAAGTGTTCTACGTGGACTCTTCATGTCCATGTCGCCTAGACTCATTTTAGAATTCAATGAAGACACTTAAAATAGTAACCAAAAAAATGTAGCCTCTCCATGGTTCAAACCTGCACCTTATAGCCGTATGAACAGATTCAACACCTGGAATTTGGATAAACTAAAAGCAAATAAAACTTCAAAACAACTACAAAACATTGTGACCTTCGCATGGTTCGAGCCTGCACGGCTTCGGCTCAGGTGCGAAGGCACTGAGGTATCCACTCGAGACAAGTTTCAGTTAGTGTTTGAGACAGCGTTCGGTGTCTTTTAATTCCTGGAATCTGGATAAAAGGAATCTGAATTAAAGGGAAAAGGAAAAAATTGAATATTAAGCCATGCATGGTTCAAACCTATGACGCCTGCTCCCAAACCAACTCAGTTAACCACTCCAAATAAGCCACTTTTATTTATTGGAATGGTGTTCATTTTCTTTTAACTCATTGATCATAAAAGCGAAAAAACATAAAAATTAATGGGATTTGCATGGTTCGAATCTGTGACCTCCAATCCCAAACCTCAAAAATAGGCGGCACAAATCGATGGAACATGATACCTTTTGTTACCAAATCGAGTGAACTAACATCTAACAGCACCTCCAACAGTTTTTCTAAATTTCACTTTTCAAATCATCATTTAGAGAGCCATTTGTATAAAGATCGCTTTCTATATTTTTTCACTATCCAATAGTTATTTTATATCTCATACGCACTATAAAGAATCATTCTCGTCTTCTATATTTGACTAACGAAAAATTCAAAATAGAAGATAGGTATATTTGAATAACACTGCTTAAAGCTCTCATAGCTAGCTATGGCGTCCCAACAAGAGCACATAGTGATAACACTGCTTAGAGCTAGCTAGGGCATCTCCAATAAGGTGCTCAAAGACTCAGAGCTAGCTCCGAATTTTCAATGATTTTTAGGATGTGAGCTCAAATGGAACATGTATATTTATACATTTTTTTGTTTACATTGTTTAACATAACATGTTGTTCAAGTTGAAGTTACTTTCTAAAACCACGCAAAAAATCTTAGAAAACATTAAATCACTAAAAAATCTTGAAAATCCTTGACAACACCATTTATATGGTCTAGTTCATGTGAAAATTTTGTTACGAGCATTGGGCTCATGTACAATATATATTTGTTCATAGCTAGTCCAATTAAAAATTGCACATATATAGCTTGAAATTATAAAATATAATATAATTGTTTGGTCTAAGGCCTTCTTTAGTTGAGAAATTTTGCAAAATTTTTCAGATTCCCCGTCATATCAAATCTTGCGGCAAATGCATAGAGCATTAATTATAAATTAAAGAAATAACTAATTGTATAGTTTATCTATAATTTGCGAGACGAATCTTTTGACCCTACATGATTAGACAATATTTTTCAAATACAAACGGAAGTGCTAACATTGTACATTTTACAAAAAAAAAATGGAAGTAAACAAGACCCAAAAGAAGCCCAAATTTGGCCCAAAAGAACCCAAGCCGTTAGATCAAGGAATGGATGGTCTGTATTCACCTGGGCTCCTATAAAACTAGGAAACCCTAGCCATACAGTCCACCACCACCAGACCGCCACCCTCTCTTGGCTGAGCTCTATCTCTCCTCAGATCCACCGTCACCTGTGTTCCCTCTCGCACGGAGCAGCCTCAGCGGGCTTGGATATGGTGTGTGCCTTGGGCAGAGCAGATGTGCTGCGGGGCAAGGCGGCGATGGTCATGACCAGTGGCTCCGGCGCGGGCGTCACGCACCTCATGGCCAGGTACGCGTCTGTCATCTCCGTCTCGATCTGCTGCCACTAGTACTCTCTCCACCTTCCTCTCATCTCAAATTTTGTCTCATTTCTCTGTAGATCCGGCAGCATGGAGGTTGAGGGTGTCAGTCTTGGTTGAGCGTGGCTCGGAGGAGGCCACGCAGGCTCGATCCGGCCATGGACTTCCACGTGTGAACTTATCTCAATCGCAGACGAGTTGATGCAGTGGAGCTCTAGCTGATCGCTCGGTTTGTAGAATGTGGCGTAAGGTTTGAAGCATCATCCTTTTTTCTCATGGTTGCAATCGATTATTTTTCCCTCTTGTTGTGTTCCAACACATGATGTATGGAAGCATTATTTATTCCCTGAATTTGTTCAGTATGAGTTATTGATACATGCTTTGTTTGATCGGGCATAGATTTGCCTCATTGATATATGTAATTGTAATAGGTACTTGTGCTGCTTGCTTTAATATTGCTTTAATTGTACCTAGATCCACCTTGCATAGATCTGCTTGCTTTAATATATGTACATTGTTTCTTTCCTTGATCCAATGGAATTTTTGCCTGCTTGATGTCATGGATTGCAGTAATTTTTTTTTGCACGCATCTTGGTTAGCTTGGTTGCTGTAGTCTGGAAGAGAAGTGTTTTTTTTCTGTAATAACATGACCGGTGAAATGTTCCTGGTATTTCTGGCCTCCGATGAAATGACTAATGAAATGTTCAGTTCATAGTTAATAAAATGTTCCTGATGAATCTGTATGGTAATTTGCATTCTAAAAATAATTTTGGGCTGGGAAAAAGGAATGTTCATCATCTGTCTATCTAAATATGGAGTAAAAACTACTATCACTTTTATGTCAATCTAATTTAGCATATGTACTGAACTTTTATAGCCTATCTACTGAAGGAGATTTTGACAGGCCTCTGAATTTTCTTACAGGAGCAAGTGCAGCATAATAGATTCTCTATCACCTCATGCTCAAACATATCAAGAACATTCAGAAGAAAAGTGCTAAATACGAGAACATTTGGGAGCTGGAACTTGTTTTGGTGGCTGGAACCTATATTAAAATCATTTTGTATTTGTGTTTTTGTTGTTTTTTTGTATGCAAACATGGCTGGAACATGTATTCTAGAACATGTGATTTGTATGGGCTTAAACATTATTTATGGCTAAAACATTATTTATATATTATGTTGTACGGGTTAATTATTATAATTATACAATTGCTTACGTGGTTTATAATCTATGATTATTTTTTATTGGGCTGACCCATAACATGGGCTTGAATTATAGTGTTGGGTTGTAATGAATAAACACCTCCACAGAGCTGGGCCAAAAACATATGGGTCAATTGGACTGACTGTAACTGAAAATAAAAGTGAAAAGGTCATTTGCCACATCATTTGCCACGTCATATGCGCTACATCATCATACATGACGATTTAGTCTCGTCATTGTATCAATGACAAGAGAACATTCGTCACTATATCAGTGACGAAGTCCTCTGGTGGTCATAGAAGGTGGTTAGCGACCCACCTTCTATGACGATAGCCAGTTTGTCACTACAGGCAAGTAATGACAGAAAATAGGCTATAATCGTCATAATTTAATCGTCACAGAAGCCCAGAATTCTCTTCAATTGCATGCATGGAGCAGCAATACTGCATGATTATGATGCTGCCCCTTCCCTCTCCTGGTGCCTTCTCCCCATTCCATCATGCAAAAGACAACCACATTTGTTCCCATTTAATCTCATGTAATTCTCATTGTTTCTCACATCATCAATTGCATGAATGCATGCATATAACTGCAGCAAATACCACCTCTCCTTCCTGTCTCTCTCATGCAGATGGCTCCCTCTCCTTCCTCACGTATAAATAGAACATCCATTGCTGTTCTCCTCTCCCTTTTGGGTGCCCCTCCCTCTTACACATGAAGGGGAAGACAGGAACCATAGCTATGGCTGCCCGCTTCCAATGCCCTTTCTCTCATGCAGAAAATGCAGCAAATGTTACTCCTTTCACTCCCTTTACAAGCCACTAGTTATTTTCCTTCACCACTCCCTAATCTCAAGAGTGAAAGCTAATGAAACAGCCCCTCTCTCCTCTTTTTCCCACGCACAACCAGCAGCCTCCTCTTCTTCAATTCCTTTTTGATAGCACCCATTTTAACTCCACCTTATTTTCCTTCACGTGCATGCACCCATGCAGCAATTGGCAGCCATAACTCCTCCTCCTTTCACTTCCTCATGATTAACCAGAAGCTGGGCGCCTTCTCCTCTCCTCCTCACTCCCTCATGCAAGCACCAGAGAAGAAACATCTCATCTTCTTCTCTTCCTTCCCCATGGCTGCCCTCTCCTCTTCCATATGTTTTCCTCTCCTTTCTCCACAACAACAGTAGCCATGTGCCCTCTACTTTTCTTCTCTCCCTCATGCATACAACCCACACTTGATCTTGCAGCAACGTCACCCTCATCATCTTAAGGTGATGTTGTGCTGATGCACCCCTAAATGGATGCCACTTTGATGTTCCTCCCCATCTCACAAGCCTGCAGTACTTACCCCTATGCTTATCGCAGGTTATCTTGCCGCTGATCATCAGCGTCAATTCCCCATCGAGGTCATTGCCTGCTATATATAATCCCCATTTGAGAACCCACACTTTCCTCTCTGAAATATATGTTGATCTCTACTGCAATTTTTATGTCATAAATCATGATTCCATTGATTATATGATGTTATATATCTAAGTGTGTTGCTGTCTCGTGCAAACAGCAGCTGCACGGTTGGTTGGCATGCATGTTCTCAGTAATGTATAATCTCGTTCACAAATTTCTTTGAACAACATGTGTTTCATATCCTTGAGAACATCTCATCAAAAATTCATGGCCTTAGAGCTCAATACGAAAGAGTTATAAATGTTCTTGTGCCTGATGTCCCTTCTGCCCTGCAGCAGAGTTCCTACCGGTTGGCATGCCTGTACAAGATGTTCCATCGCTCCAGTGACCGTTTTCTTCAAGCACATTGTGTTTCATATCCTTGCACACACACCTGAGAAATTCCATGACAATAGGATTCAAGATAAAAGAGATATCATTTTTCTTGTGCTCACTGTCCCTGCTGCCCTGCAGCCCACGATGCAATCAGTTGGCACAAGTGTTCCCAAAAATCCGTTGCTCTATTTAACAAATCCTTTTAGCCACACTTGTATCATGAACTTGCACATGTTTCCACAAGTTGGTTTGGCCATAGGTGCCACGATGGCCGAGATATTGATGCCTCAATATTTGTCTTCCATGCTGTCCAGAAAACAGCTATGTCACTTGCTTTGTATTCTTGTTTCCTGACTAACCAATGGTCGAAACATCATGTTCTTTTGTAGTAACATACTTTGTATATATTCCCCAACAACCCCACAAAACATATCATCATTCAGGTTTTGTTATTACCATGCAAACACTCATCATAACCACCGCTGTCCGCCGGCGTTCATGTTATGGATGCATCGGTGCTTTAGTGCGTTTCTCGCTAAACCGCTGTGTGAACCACCAAAGCCTTTATCCAACATATCCGTCATATCCTTCCACATGACTCTGAACACTTTGGTAGTCAACTATGTTATGATGGCAGAGATATTAATTCCATAATGGTGGCAACTCCTGCTGCAAAAACATCAGTAACCTAATTTTACAATCATGTTTTCCATTCATCTAAGTGTTCCCATATAACATCTACATGTCTCTAGAAGAACTCATGCATCCTTATGAAGTAATATTCAGTAACTTTGATAACTTTCTATATGTGTTCCCTCACATCATCCTCGGAAACTTCTAGCTATAGACATCCACTACCACCTGTTTCATGTCATGTTCTATAACCAGAAATCAATCTTCTTGACAATATCATGCCAATATCATCATCCTATCATGCTTCTCCAAATCATATCCTATGTTTAGAACATAATACATATCCAACCCTTTCAATTCTAAAGAATATGTTTCTGTTCTTCTGAACTTCACCGTTGTTCATCAATGTCCTATCCTCTTCCATCTATACATTTGATCTCTTGTATCTTTAAACCATATCTTGTTTTTAGTTGGTTTTGTGCTCAATGATCATAGTTATAAGCCCTACGTGTTTAAAACCTTTATGTCTTGTTTTTGTAATGATTGGTGTACTGTTTCTAGGTTTATGTATGATGCTTGTTCTGGTTGCTATCGATATTATAGTGGAGCTACACAAGGAGCAGATCCTTGAAAAGTGGAACTACCAACAAGTGTTTGAAAGGCAAGTGTAACAAAGGCTTCCTTGTACCTATGAACATTGTTTAATTCATACATATGCATGTGTCTAATTTCAAATGCCAATACAGACATTACCTAGATAATTCTTGTACCACATATCCTTGTTTCCTATGGGTTGGTATGCATGTTGGATAGTTGCTGCCACGTAGAACCAAAGCTACTCATTTAACTTGATTAATGATATATGCAATGTGATAAAATGGTGCTTTTTAGCAACATGGACCAAGGGCTGGAGCATGGTTTTTGAGTGCTATAGATTCCTCTCCCTAAGGACTTAATCCTGAAGCGGCCACCCAGGAGGTATCATACAACCCCAAGTGTCACATGGCTGTAATCTTAATCAAGTAACTAGTACGTCTCTAGCTTGTTAGTGGTTACCGAAAGGCGCAAGAGGGGGGGTGCCTCGTGGTGTATAGTTTTGCTCCTACCTTGTTGTGTACAGTGCCGCGACCACATGTCCCTCTTGGAGGAGATCTCTATGCATACTTGCCACTAAAACCTTGCGGCTACTAGCTAGTTAGGGTGTCTAGTGAAAGGTTATGTAGTGAAACCCTGCCACACTTCCTTGGGAGGTGATATGGGGTCGACGGGCCCCTGGCACATGGGAATCACGGCTTGGTGGGTAAAGTTGTACAAATTCTGCAAAATTATTTGAACTGATATATCAGCCGTGCTCACGGACATGAGCGGCCTGGATCCTTCTTGATTTGTGGTTACTTGGATGGTTTGGGAATAATGTTAATATTGACAAATATTACTTCAACATGGGCTGGTTTATCACTAAAGTAGTGACTCAAGTTTAATAAAATATGACCAACTAAAAGTGCTAATCGTAGTCAAACAATGTCAAGCCTTGAGCCTTCATGAACCCCTTTGCTATACTTGTTGAGTATGGTGTGCTCACACTTGCTTTACATTCAACAATCAAAAATCCCGGATGGGTACCAGATGGTGATTCAAAGGTGGAGTTCCCTGAGATGTTCTAGTGTCTAGGCGAGTGTACGCCCAGTCAACTATCCCTGCGGAGTTTGGAGACCCAAAGGAAAGATATAGAATAGTTTCTGGTTTCTTTGTATTAGGTGTAAGTGTTGCTGTAACTATATTTCGATATATAATAAAGTATTGTTTTTGATATTCTCCATATTTGTCACTATATGTGTCATGTGGACATCCTAGGCACACATATAGTCAGCGCTTGGTATTCTTTGGAAAACTGGGTGCGACAACCATCGGATCAAACTGACCTTAATTGTGTGGTTTTAATTGATCCTCAAGGTCGGTGGAGCACGATCCACGAGACCCACCCTGATTGGTCCTCAAGGCAGGGCGGGCGCCCTAGCTCCGGGCCCGATTGACCTCCCGTTTGATCTCGTGTCTTCTGGAACCTTCTTAATTATAGAAAATTGCATGGATGGTTAATATCTCTATGTAAACATGACATGTGGGCCTTTCCTCTGTATTTCCTGATAACCCCCTGCAGAAATAGACATTCTCCAAAACTCGTGGAATTCTATCAGTATAAACCCTAATTCTAGCTATTTGTTTCATATAGATCCTTTGCCAGGATTAGTTGACGGTTAAAATTGATACTTAATGTCGGTGTTTTGACCCCGGGGGGTAACACCAACGAGTGAATTTGTGTGCTTCCGGATGGTTTGCAAGAGTGACACAAGTATTTATCCTGGTTCGGGCAAATAAAGGCCCTATGTCTAGCGGAGGGGGAGAGTGTGTATTATCTTGCACCTAAGTGCTTGTACAGGGGTGAATACAAGCGGATTCAGTTGAGGGTTCTAAGTCCTTGTAGGTTTTGGGAGTGTATGAGTGATGTTCTACATGCGTTGTCTTGCTCTCCCTGTTGACTATGGCTGGATTATAATCCAAGGGGAGGCCCAAGTTTATAGAGTATAGGCGCTAACATAGGCTTCGATAGTGGCATGGCGCTGACCTACTTGGGGCCGCCATACCGACGTGGCCTCGAGCCATCTTGTTTTGATGTACTTTGGTGATGATGGCGCATGCGTTTCCTGAGCTTATCCCTGTGCGTCGTCTGGTATTGGTTCATGTATAGGCATGCTTGTACGCCGCGGCAGTCGTTGTGTCAGGAGCAGTTCGAGCGTTGACTTCTGTCACCCGGTCCTTCCCGGGGAAGGAGCATACGTATTCGAGGGTCCGAGCGTATTATTGGCTCTTGGTGTATGGGAGCGCTGACCCTATTGCCTCGAGGGGCCTTTTGATGTGATATTACGCCTGTGGCACTATACCTACGTGTACCTTTCTCTGGTTTTGGGGATAAAGCTGGGAAAGTGGGGATTTGACGGGTGCATGTTCCCCTATCACATTTCCCGTGACTGTCAGATTAGGTGGGAGCATGCCAGTCGCATTAAATGCCCTCACTCCCCTACCCGCGATAGGCGGCGGGGGAACGCCTTTGCGCTAGAGGCCGTTCGATTTGCTCGACGCCTGTTTCCGTAATCGACGGTTGCCGTCTATCGAGCCCCTGGCCATTTGCTCGACCATATTTCCGTATTCGAAGCTAGGGTCGGCAACCGTACGTGTTGTGCGTCGAGCAAAGGCGTCGGCGAACCTTATATTTGTGCTAGATCATCGAGCCTGACTCATGGGTTATCTTTTCATCTTTTTGTCAGGGATGTCCGCTAGGGCACCCCCTATTGACACCTTCAACAGTAGCCCCCGAGCCCTTGCTCAAGCACTTGTGGTCAAGCAGGGGTTCTACCAATGGTTGAGTTTCCATGTGGGGCGCACGAGCGACCCCCACGGGGGTAGCCCCCGAGGCCTCGAAGGAGTCATGGACTCCTTTGAGGGCTGTGTCGCTTTTGTGTTTGAATATCTTTGACCCCCTTTGCCTAAGGGACGTTAATTCCGAGAAGAGGCCTCCTGAGCCTCGCTTGCTGATGGTCCTTGCCGTTTCCGGCTCGCGTCTGATGATTCCCTTTTTTCTAGGATCGAGGAGCGCGACGTACCCCGGATGGGGCGAGCATCATCATCCTTAGTGAGCTCTTAGCGGGCAGTCCAAGTGAGAGCCCATGCCTCGTTCGATGGGGTTGGCTGTAGCCTAGAGGCGCTCTCATTGAAGCTAGGCTAGCGTGGTTGAGGGTACCGGTTTTGTTCGATAGAGTTCGGTGGCTCAATGCCTCCATTAGTGGGGATCCCTCATGACCGACTTGCCTCTGCCTTGGATACTCCTAGTAGGACCTCGAGGTTCTGCTTTCAAGCCATGCCTCATTTCGACCTCCTACTAGGTGTCCCTGACTCGGGTACTCGAGGGTGACTGTCGAACCCCGTCGGCTGGCCAGTCTGTGCTCCCTCGAGGCTTTGTCGGCGGTCTACGCTGAAGTTATCTTGTGGTGGAAGGAAACGCCGTGGTGGTTTGTTTTCTTGCCCATTGGGCGCGCCATTTTAGGAGATAGCCATTGTGGCATCATCCTATCCGGGCAAAATCTATGGCGTCCTGTCATAGGGGAAAACAGGACAGTTAGGCAACGCATTTATGGGGGGAGTTACCGCGATTTTTGGATCTGTCCGTGGTGGTGCGCCTATATATATCGAGATTCCATCTCGCTATTTCCCCTTCCGCATTCCGCCATTGCCTTCATTGCTTTCTCCACACCTTCCTGCACACCAAGACAAACCGAGCTCAGAGAGGGGAGATAGTCATGGTAGGGTCACCTTCTGTCGCGTCTTCTGTGCTTGTGACGATGCCGGTGAGACTCATCGCCACCGACGAGTATCGCCCATCGACCGAGACGGAGCGTCGGCTACGAGACTTGGAGAAGGAGGGGCTTCTCCACCCCCTCACTTTCTCGACGCGGCCAGAATGCGAGCACCGGGAGCCGAGCCTGCCTAAAGGCTACATCGTCTCCTCCATCAAGTTCCACCACCACGGGCTCGGGTCTCCTCCGAGCCGCTTCATAAGGGCCCTCCTCCACCAATATGGAGTCGAGCTTCAACACTTCTCCCGCAATGCGATCTCCGTAGCCGCGATCTTCGCTGTGGTGTGAGAAGGTTACTTAGGGGTGATGCCGTGCTGGGAGTTGTGGCTCCACCTCTTCTAGGGTGAGTTGTTCCATGCTCGTAGTGGGACCGCTGGGGTTAGGAAGCCGGTGAGGGCCGGTTGCCTCAATCTGGTCCAGAAGACAGGGCACACAGACGAGCCTTGAGAATACATTCCTACTAGGCTAAAGTTGAATCATGCCTAGTGGGATTCTCAATAGTTTTACCTCCACAACAACGACGTACTCTTCCCCGCATACACCGGGCGAATTATCAAGGAGAGCCCTAAAGATTGGAAGTACGGCATCATCGAAACCCACCAATCTCGGCTTTGCCCCCTTCTCGAGGCCCTAAAGCATTAGCGTGGGGAGGGCCTAACCGTGGCTCTTGTCCTCTCAGCGGTCCACAATCGACGGGTGCTTCTACTGATGTCTCGGCTGCTGAGGTTGGATGAGATGCGCCCCCACGTTCTGTCCCGGGACCTCGAGGTGTGCCGGATGTCGAACGAGGGCCTCCTAGACAAGGAGATTGCTGCTAGGGTTAGGGTGGCTGTCTCAGGCGATTTCTAGCGTACGCTCGTGAACTCCTTTCCCATGAAGCCTGATGAAGGCTACTTCGACCTGGTAAGCCCCTCGAGCCATCATCACTTGGCCCTTGTTTTCGGTTCTGCCATTTCCTTTCTGATTTTCCTAAGGTTCGGGTTTGTTTTGCAAGGGGGCAATCGATGCTATGTCCTCGAAGCCTCTAGTGAAGGAGGATGATGCTGAGCGCGAGAAGAGGCGTGCCTCTGCCAAGAAGCACAAGACCACACAAGATGTGGAGAAAAATAAGGAGAGGAGGAAGAACCTTGAACGGCAGGCGCTCGAGGAGCGTCGGGCCCAGGCGAGGCGTGAGGGAAAGCCCGAGGAGGATTCACCTGTTGAGGACAACGACGACGATGACGATGACGAAGATGATGATTCTAAGGGGATGGCAGCCCACCTCGATCGGATCCTGCAGGTCCCACCGCAAGCCGGCGTTTCCTGATCGCGCGCGGAGGCCTCCAAGGGATCGCAGGGCGGGGAACGTGAAGGTCGCCAGAAGGAGGCATCACCTCACCGTCTGCGTGCCGATACGCCTCTTGCCACTGCTTAGGGTTGGGTCGAGCTGCCGCCGTGACCTCCCCAAGTGTCTAGTCTGGGCCATCAGGTCAAGACTTCTAGGACGGGGCCTCTGTCCTAGGGCCGCGCCGCCACGGTAGCCTCGAGCCAGGGAGGAGGGCACCGAAGAAGTGCGAGACCCAAGGATTGTCAAGAAGGGAGAGCAGAGCCGAGGCCTGCTACCATCTCAGAACCGCCTAGGGCCTCAATGCGTGGCGGCTTGAGGCCGGCTAGTCACGGCACTGGGGCCCGAAGCGCGGGAAGAGGAGCCATCCGTCTATGGCCCTGAGACTCCCACATGGCTTTGTCCCAGGGGGTTCCCACTATCCTTGCCAAGCCATGTTAGGAGGACGGCGTCGTGGTGTTGGCACACGGTACACGCACGCCTATGGACCCAAACTCGGAGATCAATGGGACCCTTTATGGTATCAAGGGAATCGCCCCCGGCTATTTAGAGGGTTGGCGGCCATGGGAGGACATGGCCGGGACCGGGACCTCTTGCTCAACCGAGGAGGATGGGTGATTCCCTTCCCTTGTCGACCTGTTCCTATGCCACGGGGGGTCGCTTGAGGTGGTGCAGAAACTCATTCGGGGCATAAAGGAATGCATGAAGGAAGAGCTCGAGCAGTGGGGTCCCAGGAGGATCGGCCTCCGATGTTCCACATCTCTAGAGGAGCCGAATATTGTGATGGACGACCGCAAGGAGGCCGAGAAGTGGGAGCACCTCGAGGAGCTCCGTCTTTGGATGAAGCATGTTATGGGCCTGATGTCCGACATTGTCAATAATGGCTTGGGCTAGGCTTTCCTCGTTAGGACCCCTCAACTTTTGCTATTTTGATTTTCTCATTTTGCTAGTGTACTTATCATCCTACGTTTCCTTGCAGGACCTGAAGGAGACTTCGCGGTTGAAGTCTGGCTTTATCCATGCAACTAAGGGCGGTTGGGAGCAGGTCCCCATTCTTCAGGACTAGATCCTCGAGTCACAGGAAAAGCATCTCAAGGCGATGAAGGAGCTTACCGTGGCTGAGGAGTTGAAGTAGAAGAAGGGGCTGCCTTGACCGAGGCTTGGGAGACCTTGTCCGGCGTGAACGGGAAGGTCTATCGAGTAGAGGAAGACGCCCGTGTTGCCAAGGAGGTTGTGCAGAAAGCCCAAGAGGAAACTGCCCAGTCAAAGGAACAATGCGCTTTGGCTGAGGAAGCGTCCGCCAAGGCTCAAGAACAGGCATCACGCTACAAGGGCAAGGCCATCGAGCTGGACAAGGGGAAGAGGCAGGTGGAGTCCGACCTTGCTGCCGCTCGAGGCAACTACACCGGGCAAAAGGAGGAGGTCCTGAAGAGCAAAATTACCTAGGGCGCCACGGAGGAGGCTAAGAAGAAGGCCTGTGAGGACCTCAAGAATGAACATGCCCGTTCTCGCAGTCTTTCTGACGACGTTGATCGTTTGAGGAAAGCACTGCGAGAGAAGGAAGACACCATCCTTCAATCGGGGAAGTTGATCGAGGACTTCTGGGTCGAAAAGACAGAGCTGACCCGCTCTCATAAGAGGATCGAGAGGGCTAACACCGACTTAGTCGGTGAGAACACAGCCCTTGAGGAGAAGATCTGTGGTGAGTTTTTACTTCCTTATGCTTACTTTCCTTTTGCGGTGTTTCTTTTTTGTCGAATAATCCTTATTTCCATCTCTGTAGGGCTTAAAGACGAGCTGCTAGTGACCTAGGCCGACTCCTGGTCCCTCAAGGCTCAACTCGAGGGGGAGGTTATGTTGATTGGTCCGCGAACGACCGCAATCAATAACCTCTTGAACTCTTGGGAGCTCGAGCCTGCGAACAAGGCGGGGGAGGTGGCTCGAGGCGACACTTTGGTCAACCAGCTGTGCTACTTGGGCGTGGCTGTGAGGGACCGAGTGTGGGACATGCTCCATACTGAGGTGAAGCGGGCTATGGCGGTCGTCTGCCCAGGCTTCTCCTATGATATGGAGGTGGTATCCCACGGCTTTGTCACCGACATCACTAAAACCGACGCAGAGAACGATGAGACGCTCCACGCCTTGATCGACGAAGCTGAGGGTCCTAGCGAGGGGCTAGCGAAGCTGTTTGAGCCAGAGGTACTTCCCCTAGATGCTGGCGCGGGCGAAGAAGAAGGGGATGCGGGTGGAGACGATGATCATGGCCTGTGAGCCTAAACTGGGTATCTAACGCAGTGTAGCTATCTTTGAACAGCATTGTGGCCTAAGCGGCCTTAACATTCGTACTTTCTGTAAATATTTGTTCACTTTTAAGCTCAAGTTTCTTTTATTTCTTTGTTGCCTAAGTTTATGTTCCTCAATCGGTCTTTCTGAAATGACCTCGATTGCCTCGAGGGTGAGGGAGTGAGTAGAGTTACCGTAGCTCAGAGGCGTAGGGATTCTCACGCTCGATGTCCCCCGGCCCTTAAGGGGCTCGAGGTGTTCTTACTTTTTGATCATGTGGGACTTCCTTAGGGCTTAAGGAGGAAAAGATAACGATGAGCTTTTTTGGAAAAAGCATTCGAGTTTTTTGGGAGCCTAAGGGGTTCCCCATGTTGGCCCCCAAGGGAGGTTTGGCTATGATGGTTCATAGTCGAGACTTCCTCTTAATGTCGAAGTTTAGCGGTAATGTCATGTCATGCTTAGAAAATACTTTCATTCATTCATTCATTCATTCAAAGAGCTTCGATGGTACAAAATGCATATGAAATACAAAGCTTTGAAGCTCTAGGGGTAGAAGCGAAGTAGCTATTCGATGTTCCACGCGTTGGTGAAGACCATGCCCTTTTTGTCTGCGAGCTTGTATGTTCCCGACTTCAGGACTTCGGCCACCACGTAAGGACCCTCCCAAGGCAGGGTCAGCTTGTGGTGCCCTTGATTGCTTTGCCGTCGATGTAAGACGAGGTCACCCATGTTCAGGTCCCTCTTGCGTACGTGTTTGTCATGGTAGCGTCAAAGCTTCTGCTGGTACCTTGCCGAGTTGAGGAGGGCCATGTCTCGAGCTTCTTTGAGCTGATCGACCACGTTCTCTTGAGTCTCCTTGTTCGTCCGCTCGTTGTACGCCTTGATTCGAGGTGACCCATACTCGAGGTCTGTCGGAAGCACAGCCTCGGAGCCATAGACCATGAAGAATGGAGTGAACTTCGTGGCTCTACTTGGTGTTGTTCTTAAGATCCATAGGACCGAAGAGAGTTCCTCGACCCACTTCTTGCTGAACTTTTTCAATAGGTTGTAGATTCTAGGCTTGAGCCCTTGTAAGATCATGCCATTGGCACATTCGACTTGGCCGTTAGTTCGAGGATGAGCGACTGTGGACCAGTTCACATAGATATGGTGCCGATCACAGAAGTCCAAGAACTTTTTGCCAGTGAACTGCATGCCATTATCGGTGATGATGACATTGGGTATCCCGAACCTGTGGATAATGTCGGTGAAGAAGAGGATGGCTTGCTCGGAGCAAAAGTTTGTAATAGGTCGGGCCTCGATCCATTTTGAGAATTTGTCGATGGCCACCAGTAGATGGGTATACCCACCTGTCATTCTTTTGAGGGGTCCCATGAGGTCAAGGCCCCATACTATGAATGGCCAAGTGATGGGAATCATCTATAGAGCGTGAGCGGAAGGTTGGTTAGTTTGGCTTTAAACTGACATCCGTGCCATAAACATACGAGCTTGACGGCATCGGTGATGGCCGTTGGCCAGTAGAAGCCTTGTCGAAAGGCATTGCCGACGAGGGTTCTGGGTGCCACGTGGTGACCGCAAGCCCCCGAGTGTAGATCCTCGAGGAGCTTTCATCCCTCCTATACAGTGATGCAGCGCTGTAGGATCTCCGTTGGGCTTCGTCGGTACAGCTCTTTGCCTTCACCGTATATTAGATATGAATTGGCCCGTCGAGCGATACGACGTGCCTCGGCCCAATCTTCTGGTAGCTCGCCCTGAAGCAGGCAATCGAGGAAGGGCATGCACCAATTGAATGGCCGGCTTGGGTGTCGAGAGGACTGCTCGACCTCCATCACCTCTGCTGCTGCAGGAGAGTCCCAAGCATGTCGACGGGCTCGGGTGCCGGCGCCTCGATGCCAGCCCCCACATCAAGATTGATAGATGGCTCAAGAAAATCCCTTGAGAATGCATCCGGGGGGACGGTGCTTCGAGTGGACACATTCTTGGCAAGCTCGTCAGCTACTTCGTTGTATCGTCGGGCGATGTGGTTGAGCTCGAGGCCGTGGAACTTGTCCTCCAGCTTGCGTACTTCTTTGAAGTAGGCCTCCAATTTTGGGTCGTGATAGCTTGAAGCTTTCATGACTTGGTCGATGACTAGCTGAGAATCGCCTCGGACATCGAGGCATCGGTCCTCGAGTTCGATAGCGATCCTTAACCCGTTGACGAGGGCCTCGTATTCTGTGATGTTGTTAGATGCCACAAAATGTATTTGAATCACATACCTCATATGGATGCCAAGAGGTGAGATGAACAGCAAGCCTGCCCCAGCCCCCGTCTTCATGAGTGATCCGCTTGGACTTGTGCTGGGTGCTAGGTGTCAGTGCATTCTGCGACAAAAGTTGCCAGTGCTTGAGACTTGATGGCCTTGCGAGGCGCATATGTGAGGGCCTCCCCCATGAGTTCGACTGACCATTTGGCAATCCTCCCAGTGGCCTCTCGGTTCTAGATGATCTCGCATAGCGGGACGGATGAGACCACCGTGGTCGGGTGACCGAGAAAGTAGTGTTACAGCTTTCATCGAGCGAGGATTATCGCATAGATTAGTTTCTTAATCTGGGGGTATTGTACCTTTGTTTCCGAGAGCACCTTGCTAATGAAGTAGACTGGTCGCTGTACCGGAAGTGCATGTCCTTCTTTAGGCCTTTCGACCACTACAGCTACGCTAACGACCTAGGTCGTTGCTACAACATAGAGGTGCAACAGTTCTGCTGGTCGAGGGGGCACAAGGATTGGGGTAGTGGACAACATCCTCTTGAGCTTGTCGAGGGCTTCCTTAGCCTCGACGGTCCAAGCGAAGCGCTCAGCTTTTTTTAGGAGTCAGTAGAGCGGCAGCGCTTTTTCTCCTAGTCACGAGATGAAGCGACTAAGCGCCACCAGACAGCCCATCACCTTTTGAATGCCTTTGACGTCTCGAATCGGCCCCATTTTGGTGATGGCTGAGACTTTCTTAGTGTTGGCTTCAATGCCACGCTGGGACACGATGTACCCTAGAAGCATACCTCGAGGCACGCTGAAGACACATTTCTCGGAATTGAGCTTGATGTTGTTGGCGCACAGGCAGCCAAACACGATCTCAAGATACTCGATCAGGTCACCCCGCTTCTTTGATTTGACGACGATATCATCGACATATGCCTCGACCATCGACCCTGTGTGCTCTCCGAAGACATGGAGCATACAACGTTGGTACGTTGCTCCAGCATTTCGAAGCCCGAAGGGCATGGTCACATAACAGTACATTCCCAATGGGGTGATGAAAGAAGTCATGAGCTGGTCGGACTCTTTCATTTTTATTTGATGGTAGCCGGAATAAGCATCAAGGAACGAAAGGGTTTCACATCCCACGGTGGATCCGACAATGTGATCAATCCATAGTAAAGGAAATGGAACTTTCAGACATGCTTTATTTAAACTGGTGTAATCTACACACATCCTCATCTTTCCATTCTTTTTCTTAACTAATATAGGATTGACTAACCACTCGGGATGATGAACCTCCTTGATGAATCTAGCCGTTAAAAGCTTGTCGACCTCCTCCCCAATGATCTTGCGTTTCTACTCGTCAAAGCGGCGCAGGCGTTGCTTCACTGGATTGGAACCGGCTCGGATCTCCAAGGAGTGCTCGGCGACTTCCATCGGTATGCTAGACATATCCGAGGGACTCCACGCAAACATATCGGTGTTCGCATGGAGAAAGTTGATGAGAATGGCTTCCTATTTGGGGTCAAGGTCACCACTGATCGTTAGCGCCTTGCCGTCAGAGTTCTTGGGGTTGAGTGGGACCTTCTTCGTGCCTTCTACCGGCTCAAAACTACCCGCATGGCGCTTTGGCTCTAGTGCCACACCGGCGAGGGCTTCAAGCCTCAAAGCAAGCTCGGTCGTGCTCTCGACTCCTTCCCAGTACTGACACACTCGACGTCGTATTCATAAGCATGCTCATAGGTGGAGCTGACGGTTATGACCCCCTTGGGGCCTGGCATCTTCAGCTTGAGGTAGGTGTAGTTGGAAATCGCCATGAACTTGGCGTATCCTAGTCGTCCAATAATGGCATGGTAGGTGCCTCAAAAACCCACCACCTCAAAAGTGAGGGTCTCCTTCCTGAAATTGGCCACCATGCTAAAATAGACTTGGAGGTCGGTTCGACCTACCGGTAATGCCTTCTTCCCAGGCACGATGCCATGGAAGCCGCCCGCGCTGGGCAGGAATTGTGCTCTCTCGATGCCTAGGAGGTCAAGAGTCTCGAGGTAGATGATGTTGAGGCTGCTGCCACCATCCATCTGTACCTTCGAGAGTCTAGTGTTGACGATGATGGGGTTGACGACGAGCGGATAGACACCGAGGGTGACGACCTGGTCAGGGTGGTTGTCACGGTCGAAGGTGATGGGGGTGCTCGACCAGCTGAGATACTGCGGCACCACCATCCTTGCCGCAAAGACTTCCCGTCGTTCCCTCTTGCGTTGTCACAAGGTGAGCTGCATCGAGGGCCCGCTATAGATCATGTAGCAGTCATCGACGATGGAGAAACCTTCATCGTCCTTACTTCCGCCCTTGTCATCACCCCTGTCCTTCTTTTGGTCGTCCTTCTTCAGCCCCAGGCTGTCAAAGTATTTCTTCAGCATGCGGCAGTCCTCGAGCTTGTGGTTGGCCCCTCCCTTGTGGTAAGGGCAGAGCTCCTTGAGCATCTTGTCAAAGACTGCCACCTCTAGGGGCCTCGAGGCTTATTGCACTCGACTACAGTGACGAAGTCGTCGTCGAGGGCCTCGCGCTTGTTCTGCCATGCTTTCTTCTTCTTGTTGTTATTCTTTTTAGGCCCTCTGCTAGGACCCTCATCTATTGGTGCCTTTCCCTTGTCGCTTTCGTGGCTAAAGAAAGCACCGACCGCCTCCTCACCGGTGGTGTAGTTTTCCACCACGTCCATCAGCTCATCGACGGTCTGCGGGCGACTTCGTCCCAGCTCACGCACCAAATCTTTACAGGTAGTACCTGATATGAATGCCAGGATGACGTCGTGGTCGGGGATATGTGGGAGCTCTGTGCGTTGTTTGGAGAAGCGCCGAGCATACTCCCGGAGAGACTCTCTGGCCTTCTGCTTGCACTTGCTGAGGTCCCACAAGTTGCCGGGGCGGATGTAGGTCCCCTTGAAGTTTCCCTCGAGAACTCAAACTAGATCAACCCAGTCATTGATTTGGTTGGCCGGGAGTTCCTCGAGCCACCTACGAGCGGTGTTGGAGAGAAAAAGTGGAAGTTGTTGGATAATGGCTCTATCGTCTCCTCGAGTGCCTCCGAGCTGGTATGCGAACCGGAAATCCACCAACCATAGCTCCAGCTTGGTCTCACAATTGTACTTGGCGATGCTGGTCGGGGGTCAAAACGGGCTAGGCAGTGGCATACTGCGGATCACTATCCTGAAGACTCGAGGGCCTGGTGGCTCTCGAGCCATCCAGTCCTCGTCGCTATCGTAGCATCCGCCGCGATGGGCACTGTAGCCTCGCTCCTCAGCGTCCCTGTTGACACTGTGTTTGGACTGTATCTTTGGACGCGTATCTAGAGTTAATAAGGTGTAGATCGGCAGGTAGAAAAGTGGTGACTAGGTCATAGAAAGAGTTGCCGATGAGGGTTGGTGTCGATGAGAAAACGATAGAATATGGCCAAGTCCAGGGGTGGTGATGGATCCATGCGGATGACTGGTGCTGATGGTTGCCGATGGCTATGAGAGGTGGTTTGCCGATGGTCATAGAGAAAGGCGCAGGAGTTGTCGATCGAGTCATGGTGGTGTACCGATCGGTTGTGGAAGATAACTTAGTGCTTTCCATAGTTATTAGAGTTTGCTTTGTATAGGAATTCTGTTTAATTTTGAATTCAAGTCCTAGTCGTGTTTGATTGTAACCCTTTTGGGCAGGGTATAAATATGAGACCCCGTAGCGATGTAAAGAGACACAATCAATTAAACATAAGTTTTTACACATATTCTAGCATCTACTTTTCGATGACTTCGTCACCCTGCACATTTTTCCTTTTACTTATGAGTTCTTAGGGATTCTTCGAGTCAATCTCAACGAGTTCTTGAGTTCCGTGTGAACACCTCTCGGCCGTGACATCCGGGCGCATCGCTGTTGTTGGGACCAAAGTGTTCGAGTTACCACCTTTGTCGATTGTAAGGTCAAATCGGCTGGCACGCCTTAACGTTGAATCGGGTATTAGCCCTTTGTGTGTGCAGATCTACTTTTGCAAGAAGCCCGAGCCTTAACGGATCGACAGGTAAGAAGCCCAAGCCTACTCAAAAGAGCATGATAAACCCCCATCTTCACACAAAGATATTTCTAGGCAATTAATTAACATGAAGCAATTAGACCAAAGTCCTAAGTGAGAATAATACAACATACACTTAGCACTACTTCATATAATACACTACTAGCTGTTGAGAAAACGATCCGCAAGCGCACGGATACGGAGAGCATTTCACCCGGGAGGTTATCTAGAGTTATCGTATTTATATTTTTACCACTGGGAGAAAGGGTGCATCTGACTAACCAAATCTATTGCTACTATCTCTTTAGGCTACAAAGAATGTTTCTCGATGTGAGTGATGTATAGAGAAGACTGCAACCTTAGTCTCGTTCTAACCTTGGTAAGGATGATCTACTGTTCTATTGGGGAGGCTCACGGAATCTAGACAACACAAAGGATGTTCGACCCGCACCTATAAACCTACCCGTCCTGCTAACGAGATGTGATCTGCAAAGGTAACTCGGAAATGTCACGTTCCTCGCTACTACCACGGTCCAGCTAGTCAGGGGATATCTATGAGTACCCTAGCCTAAACACCACGTTTACGCTAGCAAGTGATTACTCTAATACTCAACCAGAAGAGGATTAAAGTAAACTCATAAACCAAACAACAATAAAACAAGAACTTAGAAGCAAGCCTCGGGTTAGGAGACTTGATCCCACAGGTACAACTCGGAGTAGACACCGACAGGCCGGCCTTCCTCCGATCCACACCTCCACTCTATCTCTCTCAATCTTGAAGAAACTAGAAGATTTATTTCTACTTTACATTGGATGCTAAGCCTAAAAAGAAATATTATTTAGAGAAGAGGTTTTCCTTCGAGGGCACCCCTCAATCTCTATGATAATTTCTTGTCTCCTCCAGGGGCCAGAGGGGGTCTCCTTATATAGTCCTCCCCTTCTATGCGTTTTTGGGTCGATAGGCGAGGTGGTACTATGTTATTCTGGATCCAATAGGTCGGTGGAACGTCGTGTGCGAAGAGAGTCCGGAACGGAGTCTAGAGGGGGGCGGGCGCCCAGGTCCTCAGGGCGGGCGCCCTGGGCCTGGCCCCTTTAGGGCTCCGCTTCCTTCCGGTGGCTTCTGGAGTCTTCTAGATGGTAGAAAACTGCGCGGTGGGTTGATATCTCTATGTAATCCCGACATGTGGGCCTTTCTTCCTTATTTCCTGATAACCCCCTGTAGAAATAGACAAACACCAAAACTCGTGGAATTCTGTCAGATAAAACCCTAAGTCTAGATGTTGATTTCTTTTGGATCCTTTTCTTTGTTTATTTGATAATTAAATTTGATACTTAAGGACCGTCAACAAACTCCCCCAAGCTTACCTCTTGCTCGTCCCTGAGCAAGGATGAACTCAAGAGTTTCTGCAGTGGTTTCATTTCTTAGAAGTACACACGCATTTAAGCAAGATCTCATCTCTGAGTTAGAATAAACTGTTAAGACTTAAAACTTACTTACTTTACCTACACCATAGGACTTGTAACCGTCACTTCTGTCTTGAGTGGTTAAAAGATAGAACAGTCTAGCCAAGTGTCATGTCTCTTATTCTTGATCAGCTATAGCTCTGGGGTTTTTGCAGATTTTCAAATAAAACTCAGAAATTCCTTGTATGATTCTCTCAGGTCTCTCTTTTGTGGTATTTTTGGATCCTTACCAAGGCAGTGATGGTATATGCCTTCTCTCAAGATATGTAGTATTTGTGGTATGAAGCATAGTGACATTGTCTTCTCTCTCACCCTACTCTAATAAGGCTTTAATATCTGGAGCTCATAGGTGGGAGATAAAGTATACATACTTACAAGACATTTATTGCATAGTCAAACCATGGATCCAGAGAAACAAGTCAATAAGTCAAATCAAGATGTGCATGTGTGGCGAATGTATGGTGTATGGTGATGATGGTGATAACAATGGTGAAAGTCTAATTCTACTTTTGCTCTTTTAAGGGGATACATACCTTTCTTGCACTTAGAAGCTTTTTGGGGAGAATGAGATGCTCTATATTTTCTTTTTCTTACCTCTCAGGTGGGTATCTAGTACCCCTAATTCTACTGTCGGACACTTGTCCATTTTTACCTCTCGTCTCACTTTTTCTTTTCTTCGAGGTTCCGGGCACTTGCCCCTTTTTATTTCCTCGTATATTATTTATTTTTATTTATATTTTTTTTCTTCTTTTTTTTCTCTTTTTTTTTCTTTCTAGAGCACTCATCTCCTGAAATAATGTAGCAAGTGGTAGTAACCAAAATAACTGGAGCATTTATTTCACAGGGAATAACAGGGATAGGAAAATGTTTTTGGCTATTCTCTCCCGGATTAGGAGTAGAATAATTTTGGGTAAAACTGGAGATAGAAATGAGTGGATATATGTGGATGGTACTTCCGGAGTAGAAGTAGCATGTATGAGTAATCGTGCAAGTGAATCTTGATTTTAACCACATGACAAGCTCCTAAGGGTCTACACAGCTTGACCACACTCAATGCTCATAAGCAGTAAATAGTAAATGTGTGGCTCAAGGTCTAGCAAGCATGTATATATGGCTATGGTAGGAATTTAAACTCTCATCATACAGGAACTCATCATGCAACATTTTAAAGATTTTCAAAGATAAAATTCTCCAGAATTCTAGCATCTCTAGGAATAGATAAACAGCAGCTCAACCTTCCCATATCGTATCCGTTAACAACTTAGACTTCAGCTCAAGTTTTCATCCCACAAGTTTAGGTCTAGAGCAAGCCTTAAATTATAACAGTTATATCTACACTTGAGAGAGAACTTCAAATTTGCAAATTAGACAGAGCAACTATTCATCATATCCATGCTTAAGTTTTATTAGATACAGATTAGCATAGCCACTTTATTTATTTATTAAACATACTAAGCAAAATATATATAAGCATAAAATCTTCATTTGGTTTTTCATAGTTATGTGTATTTATATTCTAATATAGTATAAGTATAAAGATAGATAGAAATACTTATCGAGATAAATGGGGGTGCTCTCCCCCAAGCTGAATTTTGACGTAATTTCTCTTGATGTAGCTAGCAGGTGGCAGAGGTGTGTTTGAAAGTCAGCAGTATTTTGACAACGATTAGAATGTCCTCCGTCTGCTAGTCTTCTTGATTCTTAAATTCTGTGGAGCTCAAATAGACAACAAAGCTTGTGGAACTAATTAAGTGTTAGCATAAATATCTAGCCTTCATCATGTTGAGCTTCCTTAATAAATGTTATTTATTTAGCAGGATCATATACTTATTATTATTATATATATATATATATATTTATATATTTTTAATGTAAGATGAAAACTCAAAGTTATCTCAGCAAACCGTCTTTCTCCCCGGCAACGGCGCCAGAAATGCTTGTTGATATTTGGTAACGCAATAAGGAAACGATCCGCAAGCGCACGAATATCGGTGAGCATTTCACCCGGGAGGTTATCTAGAGTTATCGTATTTATATTTTTACCACTGGGAGAAAGGGTGCATCTGACTAACCAAATCTATTGCTACTATCTCTTTAGGCTACAAAGAATGTTTCTCGATGTGAGTGATGTATAGAGAAGACTGCAACCTTAGTCTCGTTCTAACCTTGGTAAGGATGATCTACTGTTCTATTGGGGAGGCTCACGGAATCTAGACAATGCAAAGGATGTTCGACCCGCACCTATAAACCTACCCGTCCTGCTAACGAGATGTGATCTGCAAAGGTAACTCGGAAATGTCACGTTCCTCGCTACTACCACGGTCCAGCTAGTCAGGGGATATCTATGAGTACCCTAGCCTAAACACCACGTTTACGCTAACAAGTGATTACTCTAATACTCAACCGGAAGAGGATTAAAGTAAACTCATAAACCAAACAACAATAAAACAAGAACTTACTAGTATTAGAAGTCGAATTACTGAAGAATCTTAGAAGCAAGCCTCGGGTTAGGAGACTTGATCCCGCAGGTACAACTCAGAGTAGACACCGACAGGCCGGCCTTCCTCCGATCCACACCTCCACTCTATCTCTCTCAATGTAATAGAAACTAGAAGATCTATTTCTACTTTACATTGGATGCTAAGCCTAAAAAGAAATATTATTTAGAGAAGAGGTTTTCCTTCGAGGGCCCCCCTCAATCTCTATGATAATTTCTTGTCTCCTCCAGGGGCCAGAGGGGGTCTCCTTATATAGTCCTCCCCTTCTATGCGTTTTTGGGTCGATAGGCGAGGTGGTACTATGTTATTCTGGATCCAATAGGTCGGTGGAACGTCGTGTGCGAAGAGAGTCCGGAACGGAGTCCAGAGGGGGGCGGGCGCCCAGGTCCTCAGGGCGGGCGCCCTGGGCCTGGACCCTTTCGGGCTCCGCTTCCTTCCGGTGGCTTCTGGAGTCTTCTAGATGGTAGAAAACTGCGCGGTGGGTTGATATCTCTATGTAATCCCGACATGTGGGCCTTTCTTCCTTATTTCCTGATAACCCCCTGTAGAAATAGACAAACACCAAAACTCGTGGAATTCTGTCAGATAAAACCCTAAGTCTAGATGTTGATTTCTTTTGGATCCTTTTCTTTGTTTATTTGATAATTAAATTTGATACTTAAGGACCGTCAACAAACTCCCCCAAGCTTACCTCTTGCTCGTCCCTGAGCAAGGATGAACTCAAGAGTTTCTGCAGAGGTTTCATTTCTTAGAAGTACACACGCATTTAAGCAAGATCTCATCTCTGAGTTAGAATAAACTGTTAAGACTTAAAACTTACTTACTTTACCTACACCATAGGACTTGTAACCGTCACTTCTGTCTTGAGTGGTTAAAAGATAGAACAGTCTAGCCAAGTGTCATGTCTCTTATTCTTGATCAGCTATAGCTCTGGGGTTTTTGCAGATTTTCAAATAAAACTCAGAAAGTCCTTGTATGATTCTCTCAGGTCTCTCTTTTGTGGTATTTTTGGATCCTTACCAAGGCAGTGATGGTATATGCCTTCTCTCAAGATATGTAGTATTTGTGGTATGAAGCATAGTGACATTGTCTTCTCTCTCACCCTACTATAATAAGGCTTTAATATCTGGAGCTCATAGGTGGGAGATAAAGTATACATACTTACAAGACATTTATTGCATAGTCAAACCATGGATCCAGAGAAACAAGTCAATAAGTCAAATCAAGATGTGCATGTGTGGCGAATGTATGGTGTATGGTGATGATGGTGATAACAATGGTGAAAGTCTAATTCTACTTTTGCTCTTTTAAGGGGATACATACCTTTCTTGCACTTAGAAGCTTTTTGGGGAGAATGAGATGCTCTATATTTTCTTTTTCTTACCTCTCAGGTGGGTATCTTGTACCCCTAATTCTACTGTCGGACACTTGTCCATTTTTACCTCTCGTCTCACTTTTTCTTTTCTTCGAGGTTCCGGGCACTTGCCCCTTTTTATTTCCTCGTATATTATTTATTTTTATTTATATTTTTTTTCTTCTTTTTTTTCTCTTTTTTTTCTTTCTAGAGCACTCATCTCCTGAAATAATATAGCAAGTGGTAGTAACCAAAATAACTGGAGCATTTATTTCACAGGGAATAACAGGGATAGGAAAATGTTTTTGGCTATTCTCTCCCGGATTAGGAGTAGAATAATTTTGGGTAAAACTGGAGATAGAAATGAGTGGATATATGTGGATGGTACTTCCGGAGTAGAAGTAGCATGTATGAGTAATCGTGCAAGTGAATCTTGATTTTAACCACATGACAAGCTCCTAAGGGTCTACACAGCTTGACCACACTCAATGCTCATAAGCAGTAAATAGTAAATGTGTGGCTCAAGGTCTAGCAAGCATGTATATATGGCTATGGTAGGAATTTAAACTCTCATCATACAGGAACTCATCATGCAACATTTTAAAGATTTTCAAAGATAAAATTCTCCAGAATTCTAGCATCTCTAGGAATAGATAAACAGCAGCTCAACATTCCCATATCGTATCCGTTAACAACTTAGACTTCAGCTCAAGTTTTCATCCCACAAGTTTAGGTCTAGAGCAAGCCTTAAATTATAACAGTTATATCTAAACTTGAGAGAGAACTTCAAATTTGCAAATTAGACAGAGCAACTATTCATCATAACCATGCTTAAGTTTTATTAGATACAGATTAGCATAGCCACTTTATTTATTTATTAAACATACTAAGCAAAATATATATAAGCATAAAATCTTTATTTGGTTTTTCATAGTTATGTGTATTTATATTCTAATATAGTATAAGTATAAAGATAGATAGAAATACTTATCGAGATAAATGGGTGTGCTCTCCCCCAAGCTGAATTTTGACGTAATTTCTCTTGATGTAGCTAGCAGGTGGCAGAGGTGTGTTTGAAAGTCAGCAGTATTTTGACAGCGATTAGAATGTCCTCCGTCTGCTAGTCTTCTTGATTCTTAAATTCTGTGGAGCTCAAATAGACAACAAAGCTTGTGGAACTAATTAAGTGTTAGCATAAATATCTAGCCTTCATCATGTTGAGCTTCCTTAATAAATGTTATTTATTTAGCAGGATCATATACTTATTATTATTATATATATATATTTATATATTTTTAATGTAAGATGAAAACTCAAAGTTATCTCAGCAAACCGTCTTTCTCCCCGGCAACGGCGCCAGAAATGCTTGTTGATATTTGGTAACGCAATAAGGAAACGATCCGCAAGCGCACGGATATCGGTGAGCATTTCACCCGGGAGTTTATCTAGAGTTATCGTATTTATATTTTTACCACTGGGAGAAAGGGTGCATCTGACTAACCAAATCTATTGCTACTATCTCTTTAGGCTACAAAGAATGTTTCTCGATGTGAGTGATGTATAGAGAAGACTGCAACCTAAGTCTCGTTCTAACCTTGGTAAGGATGATCTACTGTTCTATTGGGGAGGCTCAAGGAATCTAGACAATACAAAGGATGTTCGACCCGCACCTATAAACCTACCCGTCCTGCTAACGAGATGTGATCTGCAAAGGTAACTCGGAAATGTCACGTTCCTCGCTACTACCACGGTCCAGCTAGTCAGGGGATATCTATGAGTACCCTAGCCTAAACACCACGTTTACGCTAACAAGTGATTACTCTAATACTCAACCGGAAGAGGATTAAAGAAAACTCATAAACCAAACAACAATAAAACAAGAACTTACTAGTATTAGAAGTCGAATTACTGAAGAATCTTAGAAGCAAGCCTCGGGTTAGAAGACTTGATCCCGCAGGTACAACTCGGAGTAGACACCGACAGGCCGGCCTTCCTCCGATCCACACCTCCACTCTATCTCTCTCAATCTAGTAGATACTAGAAGATCTATTTCTACTTTACATTGGATGCTAAGCCTAAAAAGAAATATTATTTAGAGAAGAGGTTTTCCTTCGAGGGCCCCCCTCAATCTCTATGATAATTTCTTGTCTCCTCCAGGGGCCAGAGGGGGTCTCCTTATATAGTCCTCCCCTTCTATGCGTTTTTGGGTCGATAGGCGAGGTGGTACTATGTTATTCTGGATCCAATAGGTCGGTGGAACGTCGTGTGCGAAGAGAGTCCGGAACGGAGTCCAGAGGGGGGCGGGCGCCCAGGTCCTCAGGGCGGGCGCCCTGGGCCTGGCCCCTTTCGGGCTCCGCTTCCTTCCGGTGGCTTCTGGAGTCTTCTAGATGGTAGAAAACTGCGCGGTGGGTTGATATCTCTATGTAATCCCGATATGTGGGCCTTTCTTCCTTATTTCCTGATAACCACCTGCAGAAATAGACAAACACCAAAACTCGTGTAATTCTGTCAGATAAAACCCTAAGTCTAGATGTTGATTTCATTTGGATCCTTTTCTTTGTTTATTTGATAATTAAATTTGATACTTAAGGACCGTCAACACTAGCCCTAGGGTAGCATTATACTATAAGAACTATATACTAAAATGTATGTCATATCATTTTCACTAGAACTATATTCTAGTTCATATGCTAGCATCATAAAACTGGGCCTATGATCTATGTCATATACCATAGCATAAGAACTATACTCTAGTTCATATGAAGAACTATATCGGACATGATAAGGCATGGACTTGGAGTAAAGATATTCTTTATTCGTACCCAAGTTTCTCTCCAAGGAGCCAAGCCCTCCTTGATAGCTCACCCCACTCTCTCTCTAAAAGCCAAAAGGAAAAACAAAGAAGAGGTAGTGCCCAAGTGCCTTGAAGGTGGAGTGTTGATTGTGAATGTGATGAGATGATTGGAGCCTCCCTCTCCCCCTCCTTAAATAGGTGGGGAAGGTTGGTTCCCTATGGTGTAAACTGCAATTTGCACGCGGGGACTGCGGGAGGATAGGCTCAGCACCGCCTCTGCGAAAGGCAGTGCCGAGATGGGCTGGGTCAGGGTCGGCCGACCCTTGGGGGCGGCCGCCCCCTGGTGGGCCCCGCTGGCCCTGGCCCGAAGCCCGTTGCCTTCCTCTCGGGCCCCTGAGTCCAGATCCACCTGCAAATTGATGCACTTCTATATTGGGCTTTTGGGTACTTGTTTATTTGCGCATTTTTTGACATGTCGGATTGCGCCTTTTTATTTGCTTTCCACCTGTATGCCTGTATATGATCTGCAAAACACAACTTGCACTACATGTGGAACTTGGTAAGCATTTAATAAGTATATGTGAGTAAAATACATGCTTTTCTTCCTTTGCATGGACTATGTTGGCGGGGTAAATATGTCATTAAGAACTGCCAACAAACTCCCCCAAGCTTACACCTTGCTCATCCTCGAGTAAGAAGCTAAGATCTTGGTTGTTGATTAGGAGTTGCTACAATATTTTCACTTCTATCCAGTACATACCTTCAAACAAGAATTCTCCTTTGAATTTTGAACAGATATGTCATGGGGCTTATTGCTCATACCTTGGGTCCTTAAGCATTTGCAGGATGGATTTGATCAGATCGAGTGCTACATCCCTAGTTCTTTACTTCACCTTTGTTTCGGAGTTTTTGATTTTCAAAACTTAGCACATTTATTTGTCAAATTAAACAATGGATCCAAAGAGAAAGTTAATCATACCATTGAATTTTTGAAAACTTTTTCTTTTCCATCATTCTCTTTTTGTCTATTAGAGACACATGGCTATGTGGCTAATTCTACTGTTGGGCACTTGCTCATTTTTTTATTTTTTTTGAGGTTCCGGACACATGTCCCTTTTTATTTCCTCGTGATCTTTCTTTTTGAGGTTTCGGACACATGTCCCTTTTTATTTCCTCGAATGCTTTTTTTTTCTTTTTCATAGCCATATGCCTTCTAACAAACTTTTGAGATGATAACATAATGAAATATTTTTGTTTTCAATGGTATGACAACCTCTCAAAGGGTCAACAAAGCTTAATCTAACTCAATGTGATTATTTTATTTTTGTAAAAACTCCAGAACTCTAGCGTTGTTTAGAACAGGATACTAGCAGCTCAGATCATCACAAATATATCCATTAATTACTTTAGACTTTAGATAGAGCATTTTGCAACCCACGCATTTAATAATTTTATTAATTTAGAGAATTCAAGGTTGAAACTAGATACTAGAAAGAAATTATGATAGAGCAACTATTCATCATTTCAACAAGGAAGAAGCATATATCTTACATCACATATAAGAGTGGAATTATATTTTTGTCTTTTTAGCATTTTTCATTTTTTTATATGCAATAATTAAAACATGAATTTAACTAATGGAAATTTCATAAAGTAAACATGCTAATTTAAAATTAAGGATGCATGAAAATAAATATGCAATGCAGATAACCTCGGGATTGGGGGTCCTCCCCAAGCTAGCTTCTGGACTACTGATCGGGGTTTATTATTATTATTGTTTTATTTTTTTCAGGGCTTACCTTTTTAGGTCTGGTGAGCAAGACCTTTTTCTCCCGTGCTTGGTGATGGATCTCCTTGTCCGGGAGAAGTGGACGGAGATGCTTGTTCTTTCTTTGGCCTCCACTTCATCTGATTGTTTTTTGGTGGTGTGGTGGCCTTTTGGATCTCCTTCCATACCTTCTTTGGTGGAAGGGGACTCTCTTTTTCTTCTGGAGCCTTGTTTTGCTTACAAGCTTTATTTTGCTCCTCATGTTTCTTTTTGGGAGCTGCCTTTTTCTTTTGCTCCGGCTTTTGTGTAGGTCTTTTTACTGATTTAGAGATGCTATAAATAATTTCAGGCTGTATCTGCACCTCTTTTATCTGTTTATTTGGTCCATATCTAACCTGGATCATTGAGCATTGCTCTTGATGCCTTGGTTTGAACTCAAACTTCTCCTCCTTCCCATTGATGTGTAAACTGATCTTTACTTCCTTCACATCAATCTGTGCTCCTGCGGTGCTCAAGAAGGGTCTCCCAAGGATCAATGGTGATTCCTTGGTTAGCTCCATATCACGCACCACAAAGTCCACGGGAACAAACAGTCCTCGGATTTGTACTGGTACATCTTCGGCTATTCCCATTGGATGCCTGACCGATGAGTAGGCCAGTTGGAGAGTCATCGTGGTTGGCTTGAGTTGAGTGAAGTTGAGCTAGTCAAAGACAACTTTAGGCATCACACTTACGCTTGCACCTAAATCACATATCGCATGATCAAAGCACTGAGTTCCGATTGAGCATGTGATTGTAGGGAACCCCGGGTCCTTCCTCTTCTCCGTGAGACGGTTGAGTATAGCAGCGCTACACTCTTCCGTCAGCTTAATTGTTTCAGTGGATGGCAGTGGGCGCTTGTTGTTGATGATATCCTTGATGTACTTGGCATAAGAAGGTACATGTAGAACGTCCATCAAAGGAACACTTACATGTATCTTCTTGATCATCTCAACAAAGCGAGTGAATTGTTCATCCACAGCTTGTTTTCTATTTCTTGTGGGAAATGGCAGGTACGTGGTGTCTGTGTACCCCAATGGGTCTTTTGGTGCCATTTCCTCTTCTTCTGGTCTGACATCTTTTGGGTTTTCTTTGTTATCTCCTGTTCCTCTTTGCCCTTCACTGCATCAGGGTTAGGGTTCGGTGGATCACGAGTGGTCTTACCACCCCTCGTGGTCACCGCTTTTACATTTTCAGAATTATTTTTATATTTAGTAGGAAGGGCAGCATCTATCTGAGCTATTTGTGTTTCAAGCATCTTATTAAAGCTCAGTTGATTATGAACAGAAGAAGTCAAGTTTTCTAATTTCATATTGACGTTTTCTAAAATTTTGTCGTTGGACAGCATCTTTTTGGTTAAGCTTCCATTTATTTTAGCCTGTCCAAGAACTAAGTCTTTTAATGAAGGTTGGTTTGAATTAAAACTCGAATTACCTTGGAATGAAGAGCGTGACTGATTATTCCAACCATTACCTTGGTTGGCGCCTCCTTGTTGGCGGAACCCGTTGTTGATGTAGGCAGCGTCTTCACGGGTTTCGGGGCAATCATTCCTCAAATGGCCAACTTCTCCACAGACCTCGCACGTCATGTGCGAGTCTGTGGCCTTCACCGAGTTCGAGGGGTTTTCTTGGTTCTTTTCGGTGAGTTGCTTCATCAATAAATCTATTTTTGCGGCAAGCATATCCGTCTCCTTCACGGTATGCATGCCTTTTTGTGTTTTGGCAGCTGGTGGTTGAGTTCTGTCCTCCCCCCAGCTCTGGTGTTCTACCATCTTCTCGATCAGGGCCTTGGCCCCGGCGGTGGTAAGTGATAGGAACGCGCCTCCAGCGGCGGCGTCTAGGTGTCCCTTCGATATGGGCGTGAGCCCATTGTAGAAGTTCTAGAGCACCATCCAGTTCTCCATGTCGTGATGGGGCAGCTTAGGATGTACTCTTGTAGCCGCTCCCATGCTTCAGGGATTGTTTCGCTGGCATTTTGTTGAAAACTGGCAATCCTTCCCCTCAAAGCATTAGTTTTGCTTATGGGAAAGAACTTGGCGAGGAATGCCGCGGAGCATTTTGCCCACGTGGTGACAGCTTCCTTATCTTGATAGAACCACCTCTTCGCCTTCCCCACTAGGGAGAAAGGAAAGAGGCGGAGCCGAATGACATTAGGAGTGATGTCCTTGATGACAATCGTGTCACATAGCTCTAGGAAGTGTTGAAGGTGTGCATTCGCATCCTCGCTTGGCAAGCCGCAGAATGGGCTCGCCTGCACCATGGTGATTAGGCCGGTGCGTAGCTTGAAGTTATTGCCGGCCGTGTCAACAGCGAGGCCAGTGGCCACGTTGGTGACAGCGGGCACGGAGAACTCGCGGAGTGTCTTCTTTGCGGCCATGAGTTCGTTCGGGGTTGGTGCGGTACCGGCTGGTTCACTTGTCGGTGGAGTAGCAGAAGACGAAACGGTTCGAGACTGTCTAGTCCTTAGGAGTGCCTCGGGATCGGAGATGTAGTTTTCCGACAAAGCGAAACCAGGCATACACTATTCCTCCTGTTTCATCTTCAACAGCGAGAAAACAGGCAGAGGTAGCCTGCATAACAATTGACTCATTACGCACATCAGATTACTTGATTATATTTATCTAGAATCATTTTCATATTAGCCTTCCCCGGCAACGGCGCCAAAAATGCTTGTTGGCATTTCTTAACGTCATCACTAAGAACAGGGTTTAATCTGTCCTCAGCAACGATGTCAGAAATGTCGTGATAACACTTAGTAATGCAATCACCAAGATTAGAGTATAAATCATTCCTAAGCAACGGTGCCAGAAATGCTTGTTAGCGTTTCATAGTGTCGCTACCTAGAATAGGGTTCTGCTCTACTCATGATAATGACATTGGCAGTGTTATATTGGTAGATCCGTAGCATCACCACCTTGAATAGGAAGCTAGATCTACCTTCCCGATAACGGCGCCTTATTACCGTTAGGGTAGGGTTCCAGTTCTTAATCATGGTAGTGGCACTAGGATTGCCATGTTGGTATTCCTTAACAAGTCGCTAGCTCGGTGCATGTCTAGCAACAGTGTTAAGTATATACCGGGGTGATAGTTCCATAGGTTTGGAGTTTAAGTACCGCAAGCGGACGGGAATTATCATGTAGCATTTCAACCCGGGGATTTACTGAGTGTCGTATTTATAGGTTCGCTCTAAGGAAGGCTTCATATGTTAAGGATTCTAAGATAAGCATAGATCAAAGTAATTATGATAGCAATAATGGAATCAAAAGTCATAGCAGGTGATAAACATTTATATGTTGAATAGTGATCCATCACAATCTAGGCATGGCATATGGGCTAAGGAAGAAAAAGAGACTAAAAGAATGAATTGAATCAAAGAATAAACAAACAACCTATTGGAGCAGGTGTGGTCCTAGATACAGATCATGTCATAGAACATGTTAATCATGTAATTATACTACTTAGATCTAGTCCTGTGTTTAGATGGTTTGGGAGGTTACGCGAGTACTGGTCTGCCAGCAACCTCCGCAACTATTTAGACTCCTGCACCCTAGCCAAACGTGGGAGAATGCCAATGACGGACAGGGCTGTCACCACCTGCCGCCATCCCCTCAACCGTGGACTAGGACAATGCATTTACCCGGCCTTTACACCCAAGCACCATGCTTACATACAAAGAACATACTCGGACTCCCCCGGGTCCCCGACCCTACGGATCGACGGGTAAGAAGCCCGAGCCTACTCAATAGAGCATGATAAACCCCCATCTTCACACAAAGCTATTTCTTGGCAATTAATTAACATGAAGCAATTAGACCAAAGTCCTAAGTGAGAATAATACAACATACACTTAGCACTAGTTCATATAATACACTACTAGCCCTAGGGTAGCATTATACTATAAGAACTATATACTAAAATGTATGTCATATCATTTTTACTAGAACTATATTCTAGTTCATATGCTAGCATCATAAAACAGGGCCTATGATCTATGTCATATACCATAGCATAAGAACTATACTCTAGTTCATATGAAGAACTATATCAGACATGATAAGGCATGGACTTGGAGTAAAGATATTCTTTATTCATACCCAAGTTTCTCTCCAAGGAGCCAAGCCCTCCTTGATAGCTCACCCAACTCTCTCTCTCTAAAAGCTAAAAGGAAAAACTAAGAAGAGGTAGTGCCCAAGTGCCTTGAAGGTGGAGTGTTGATTGTGAATGTGATGAGATGATTGGTGCCTCCCTCTCCCCCTCCTTAAATAGGTGGGGAAGGTCGGTTCCCCAGGGTGTAAACTGCAATTTGCACGCGGGGACTGCGGGAGGATAGGCTCTGCACCGCCTCTGCGAAAGGCAGTGCCGAGATGGGCTGGGTCAGGGTCGGCCGACCCTAGGGGGCGGCCGCCCCCTGGTGGGCCCCGCTGGCCCCGGCCTGAAGCCCGTTGCCTTCCTCTCGGGCCCCTGAGTCCAGATCCACCTGCAAATTGATGCACTTCTATATTGGGCTTTTGGGTACTTGTTTATTTGCGCATTTTTTGACGTGTCGGATTGCACCTTTTTATTTGCTTTCCACCTGTATGCCTGTATATGATCTGCAAAACACAACTTGCACTACATGTGGAACTTGGTAAGCATTTAATAAGTATATGTGAGTAAAATACATGCTTTTCTTCCTTTGCATGGACTATGTTGGCGGGGTAAATATGTCATTAAGAACCGCCAACACACCTCAGCAAGGAATTCCTTTCAAATTGTATTTGTCTACCGATGGAATGGTCATCGGTTCGGCTCTAATTCAAGAATTTGAAGGGAAGGAACGTGTGATTTATTATTTAAGTAGAAGACTGGTTGATGCTGAGACAAGGTATTCGTCAATTGAAAAATTATGTTTATGCTTATACTTTTCGTCCATCAAGTTGAGACACTATTTGCTAGCGGCCGAATGCACTGTTATATGCAAAGATGATGTAGTCTGGTACATGTTGTCTATGCCGATTATGAGTGGTAGAATCGGCAAATGGATTTTGGCGCTGTTGGAGTTTGATCTGCGTTATGAATCGGCTATGGCTGTTAAGGGGCAGATTGTGGCCGATTTTGTGACTCAGCATTGCGGAGTAGTAGGGACCTTGGTGATTGTTCCTTGGACGCTCTTCTTTGATGGATCCACATGTGACCGGGGGGGCAGGAATTGGTATAGTACTAATTTCTCCTTGAGGAAAGAAGTATGAGTTTTCTTTGCCGATTGTTGCCACGTCAACAAATAATCAAGCTGAATATCAAGCTCTGATCAAAGGGTTGGAATTGTTAAAGGAGGTTCATGCTGATGCTGTTGAGATCTTCGACGATTCTATGCTTGTTATAAATCAATTGGCTAGGACTTATGAATGCCGAAGCGAGGTCTTGATAACCTATTATGAAAAGAGTATGCAACTGTTGAGGGAATTCAAGGATTTCCGATTAGAGCATGTTCCTCGATTACATAATGAAGAGGCTAATCGGTTGGCTCAACATGCCTCGGGATATCAACCTATCTTAAATATGTTATCGGCAATCAGTGCCAATGATTGGAGAAAAGAAATCATTGATTATTTAAAGGATCCATCTAAAAAGGTTGAGAGGCGTGTCAGGTTTCAAGCTACCAAGTATGTACTCCTTGGAGAAGAGTTATATTGTCGAACAATAGATGGAGTTCTACTCAAGTGCTTGGGCGATGACGAGGCTAAAAACTTAATGGGTGAGATCCATAAAGGAGTATGTGGAGCACATCAGTCGGCTTTTAAGATGAAATGGATGATTAGGAGAAACGGGTATTATTGGCCGACTATACTTGAGGATCGCTTTAAATATTTCAAAGGATGTCAGAGGTTTGGTAATATTCAAAGGGCACCCGCATCGGCCATGAATCCTATTATTAGCCTTGGCCGTTCCGGGGATGGGCTATTGATCTAATCAGCCACATCTATCCGCCATCAAGCAAGGGGCATAGGTTCATCTTAGTTGCCACTGAATATTTTACTAAGTGGGTTGAAGCTATTCCTTTGAAAAAAGTAACATCGGCTAACATGATTGATTTTGTGAAAGAGCATATTGTTTACCGATTTGGTATTCCTCAAACAATCACTACCGATCAGGGTACTATGTTCACATCAGGAGAGTTTGATGAATTTGCAATCGGTATGGGGATTAAAGTGTTGAATTCTTCTCCTTATTATGCTCAAGCCAATCGACAAGTCGAAGCATCTACCAAAGGAATTATTAAGCTCATCAAACGAAAGATTGAAGAAAATCCTAGAAGGTGGCATACATTGTTGAATGAAGCTTTGTGGTCATATCGGATGGCATGTCTTGGATCGACCAAAGTTTCACCTTATCAGTTGGTATACGGACACGATGCAGTGCTACCATGGGAGATTACGACTGGATCTAGGCGGATCTCTTTTCAAGATCAATTGGCTGCCGATGACTATGCTACTTTGATGAAAGATGAGTTAGACGATTTGGCAGGGCATCGGCTGAGAGCTTTGATAAGTATAGAAGAGAATAAAAAGAGAGTTTCTAGGTGGTGTGATAAAAAAGTAAAAGCTAAGGAGTTTGCCGACGTTCATTTGGTATGGAAATTAATTTTACTGATTGGGACTAAGAGTTCAAAGTTTGGAAAATGGTCTCCTAATTGGGAGGGTCTTTATCGGATAAATCGGTCTGCTCCTGGTAATGCTTATATTTTGGAGACTCTCGAAGGAGTTGAATTTCCCAGAGCATTAAATGGTAAATATCTAAAGAGGTATTACCCAAGCATCTGGGTTGATGCATAAAACTTTAAGTGCCGATAACACTCCTATCGGCTGGATAAAATGTATCTGGGGCTATGCATAATGTTTTAAAAGGTGTCGATAACAGTACTATCGGCTAGACTGGAATGATGAGAAGTCTCTATGGGCGGGACGAAACAAGCCGCCGATAAGGAGCTTACAGGTTTAGCAAGGCTTGGATGGCCGATATGGCGTGAAGGCGAATCTGGTTAGCTTCTTCTATCTCCCAGATGTCTTCATCGGCAAAACCATCTATTGGCTTTAGCTTTTTCTTCATCTGCAATGCCTTGCGGGCCTAGATGTTACGTTCTTGTTGAAGAGTTTTGACCATTTCAGGCAGCTGGCTTTCTTCTTGCTGAGCTTGAGTTAAGGCTTCTTCCACTTGTTTGGGCTCGGCTAGCAAAGTTTCCCTTCTTGCCGATAGATCAGAAATCTTCTGTTCCAGCATCTCCTCTAAAGACTGCAGAATGCCGATGCTCTTATGTTTCTCATCGGCAAGGCGCTTTACTTGCATTACTTCCTCTGTGAGTTGGTCGTGAGCAGCTCTATCGGCAAGACGCTGAGTGGCCTTCTGGTACTGGAGCTGGCGGCTTTCCAAGTGTGCAGCTTGAAACAAGATTTCTTCTGCATCGGCTAGGATCTGGCCCCGAAGGGTTTTGAATAGAGCTTTGGCTGGATCAGAGTCATCAATCAACTAAGCAGTATCTTGATGTAGCAGGGCCAACAGGTCTTCCAGCTTGGCTTTGATTTCTGCCAATGAGACCCCTACTGCTTGGGAGGAGCTCGCTTCTTCACCTTCATCATCGAAAATATCGATAGCGAAGCAGAATAAGCTGTCTGGAGAGTCTTGTTCCTAAAAAAGAGTAGAGATAGCTATTTGGTAATCAGATATTAGTAATATAAATGATGGAAATCAGATAACTTACTTGCTTCAAAGCTATTTCACGCCTCTGGCTGGTTGATGCCGTTGGTACTACATGTTGATCGGCTGGAGTTGCCGATGGAACAATGTCAACTGAGAAATAACAAGAGTGATTATAATTTGAAAAATAAATCCATCTTTGTCGATAAAGTACCGATAAAGTTTGAAGTAATGAAAGGACTGAGATATCGGTTGAAAACTTACAGTGTTATCGGGGACCTTGTACTTGGGTTCAATCATGCCGCGGTAGGTTAGAGCCGATGTGCAGAACAGGTGCTCTTTCCACTCTTCCCACCACTGCTTGTACATCTGAGTGATGAAAAGGGCCGGGATCCATGCCGATAAATCAATTTCTGACGTATTGGCATTCGGCTGAAGCTGAGCTATTCTTATCCACTCAAGCCCACTTTTTATAATCTCCCTTGGCTTCACTACATCGGCATAGCAGAGTCCAATCGGCAGCTGCCCAAAAGCCAGTTGACGAGCCAGTGCCGATGGGTTATGAAATTCATAAGTGGGGTTGCAATTCTTCCCACTGCCAAAGGTATTCACTAGTATGGCCCTTGGAGTGATAATTGCCATCATTAGGTCATGGTCCCTGTTGAGAGCGTCATCAAAAGGGTGAAAAATGAGTGGGAATCTGGTTTTTGGATCTTCATAAGGCATCCATGCCCGTTGATCTTTGGAAAGGCCCTCAAAAAGAGTTTGGAAGAATCCGCTGACCTGGTCTTCATTGCCACCAGTACCAGGTAGGACTATGGCAGCTTCACCATAGTTTAAGGGTGGGCGAGTTGCCGATTCTTCATCAGCCAATTCGTGATCTTCGGCAATATCTCTGGGAAAGCGCTATGCGAAGAGGTCAAATCCAAGGCGTTTGTGCATGTGAACACTGAGCCACATGTTAATAAACCACCAAGGACCTCCTAAGTTGCCGATAGGTTGGCCTAATAGAAGCTTCTCAGCTACTTGATGGAGACGGTGATAAGCAGAACCAAGCAAGTATCGGCCAAGAGGAAATCGGCCGCCATCGGCAAGTCTTTCTGCTACCGATAAATAGACAGAGGTTGGTCCTACCGATCGGCCACAGAAAACGAATTTGTCTAACCACATGTTTAGGAAAACAGCATGCTCCCTCTGACCGACTGGCCCTGTTTTTTGGTACTTTTGAATGTATCCTGACCAACCGCTGATGTTGCAGGTTTCTACTTTGCGCTCAGGTTTGCGATCATATAGATGGTTATCATCGGCGGTTGATATGTCTAAACCAGTGAGCATGAGCACATCGGCAAGGGTGGGGGATGTAGGGCCATGACCAAACACAAAGGCATTGAGAGTGTCTGACTAGAAGTATGAAGCAGCTATCAATAGTGATTGATTTATTTCCATATCGGCAATGGATAGCCTAATGCACTGATCTAGTTTGCGCTCACCCCATTGGACCTCATTCGAGTTGCCAATTCTCAGAAACCAATCTCTCCATCCCCTGGTAGAACTAGGCCAGGATCGAAAGGTGTCTTTCCACAGATCTAATGAGAAGTTCTCAGCTCTAAAAGGAATCCTATTTGTCTCTGCATTTATCAAATTAGTAGGGTCTGGATTTCCCAGTGGACCTAGGCATTGAAAGTGGGGTTGATTGGTGGGAATAACGATTTTCTCGGCCAATTCCTAACGGTTTGAAGGTTGAAAGAAAAGGAAAAGAAGAAATAAATACCAAGTAAATAACCGTGCGAAAAACCGAAAGTACAGTATAAAGAAGAAAAGTGATGTTGAATTGACCTCACGAACGATGAAGTTGATGGCCATTTCTTCCCGAGAAGAGGAAGGGATCGAAGACTCGGAGGATTGTTGGAGGAGATTCTTGCCGGAGTTCTTGAGTTTTTCGAACAGTGCCGCCGCCAGGAAGGTGGGTTTGAGGATGTGGAATGATAGGATGGAGGAAGAGTACAGGAGAAGGCAGTATTTATAGGGTAAAATGAGCATGGGCATTTTTGACTTATCTCTCTATTGTATCCGTGAAATCCGAGGATGTTCAGTTGGATATGGTAACTGTTCGCACGGTAATCAAGGGATTGTGCAGGTGATTTGACAGCAAGCGGTCACGATTTTGAAGATATTTTACTGTGTGAGATCTCCTGGTCGGCTCATTGGTAGTTTCTCTCTAACGAAAATATTGCCGATGGACGTATATTTAGGAGATTCGGTTCGAAAAGTTGAGAGATTCGAGGTACATGCTAGAGAACTGGACTGAGGTTGTTTGGATTTGGTAATTAATGACCGTTAGGGGGAAATAATTGCGAAAAGGGAGTATTTATTGGAGAGAATTTCGGAGCATCAATGATTTTATACTCCAAAATTGGGGGGCATGTGTTGACACCATTTTTGGACACGTGTCTTTGGACACGTATCTGGAGTTAATAAGGTGTAGATCGGCAGGCAGAAAAGTGGTGACTAGTTCATAGAAAGAGTTGCCGATGAGGGTTGGTGCCGATGAGAAAACGAGAGAATATGGCCAAGTCCAGGGGTGGTGATGGATCCATGCCGATGACTGGTGCTGATGGTTGCCGATGGCTATGAGAGGTGGTTCACCGATGGTCATAGAGAAAGGCGCAGGAGTTGTCGATCGAGTCATGGTGGTGTACCGATCGGTTGTGGAAGATAACTTAATGCTTTCCATAGTTATTAGAGTTTGCTTTGTATAATTTGGAATTCGAGTCCAAGTCGTGTCTGATTGTAATCCATTTGAGCAAGGTATAAATATGAGACCCCATAGCGATGTAAAGAGACACAATCAATCAAACACAAGTTTTTACACATATTCTAGAATCTACTTTTCGACAACTTCGTCACCCTGCACATTTCTCCTTTTACTTACGAGTTCTTAGGGATTCTTCGAGTCAATCTCGACGAGTTCTTGAGTTCCGCGTGAACACCTCTTGGTCGTGACATCTGGGCGCATCGCTGTTGTTGTTACCAAAGTGTTCGAGTTACCACCTTTGTTGATTGTGAGGTCAAATCGGCTGGCACGCCTTAAACGTTGAATCGGGTATTAGCCCTTTGTATTTGTAGATCTACTTTTGCATCAACAGTCCCCATGCTTGTGGCGTCGGTGCTCGTTGATGTCGTTGTGTCAGTGTTTTTCCCCCGGGGGGTCACAACACCAACGAGTAAATTTGTATGCGTGCTCCCTTTTCCGGATGGTGATGCAAGAAGACACAGAGATTTATCCTGGTTCGGGCAAGAGAAGGCCCTACGTCCAGCGGGGAGAGAGAATTTGTATTATCTTGCACCTAAGTGCTTGTATAGGGGCGAATACAAGCGTGGTATGAAGTGTGGAGCTCTACTACGTATGAGTGTGGCCTTGTGTTGTTGTCCCCTCTATTCCTGAGTCTCTCCTTTTATAGCTCCAAGGAGAGACACAGGGTACATGCGTAGACGTTAGAGTAGGGATCGATAGCCGCATGGAGCGCTGACCTACTCGAGGCTTCCGTACAGCATGGCCTCGAGCCGTCCCATCTTGATAGCCCGGTGATGATTACGCGTGCTCCTGCGTTCTGCCCTGCTCGCCGCCTTGCGCTGGTTCTGAGGTCGCATGCTTGTACGGTATGGTGGCGGATCCGGCGGGGTAGCTGTGGTGTTGTCAGCCGACGCCCAACTTGCCCCTAGGAAGGGACCCTGTTCGGTCGAGGGTCGGACGCCGTGTAATATGCTGATATCCGGAGCGCTGACCTTGGACGTCTCGAGGGGGTCCCGATTAGACGTTCCATCCTTGTTTCCTGCGTCCTGACACGCCCTGGGTCGTTCGGTGGGAAGGCTGCAAAAAGAACGATGGGACAGAAGCTTGTTCCTTATCACGCCTTGCGTGACCCGTGTGTTAGGTGGGGAAGCGTCAGATGCATTTAATGCTCCAGCCCGCGTGCGCGCGTCAGGCGGCGGACCGTGTCCTTGCGCCCGACGTCTCTTGGTTCGCTCGAGCCCGCTTCCGTTTTCGATGGTAGTCGTCGCTCGAGCCCTGACCGATTCGCTCGACGCTATTTCCGTCTTCGAGGCTGCGACCGTCGATGGCGGCGCATACGTAAGGTTAGAGCGTCGAATTGAGGGTCTCGACCTTCGTACGGGCAATCTCATAATGCGCATCGCTGAGGGTACCCCTTACCGATACCCTCGACAGTAGCCCCCGAGCCTCCATTTGAGCGCTAGCGCTCTAGTGGAGGCTTTGATTCGTGGTCGAATCTCCGTGGGGGCGCGCGAGCGACCCCGCGGGGGTAGCCCCCGAGCCCTCGGAGGAGTTTTTGACTCCTTCGAGGGTTATGTTTGTCTAATTCGCAGAAACGCTTTCGACACCAGTGGTGGAAGGTTCTGACTGGCTTGTTATTGCCCGGGGGTTTCGACGTACTCTCGATAGAGCGAGCGTCTTCCACCCCAAATTGAGTTCCTAGTGGGTAGTCCAAGTGAGAACCTGTGCCCCTTTCGAGGGGGTCAGCTGTAGCCCGGAGGCGTCCTCATAAAGCAGGGTCGACGTGGTCGGGGATACCAGTCTCATTCGATAGAGACCGGCGGCTCGACGCCTCCCGTCGGGGGGATTCCTCTCGACCGTCTCGACCCTACCTTGAACATCGCCAGCGAGTCCTCGAGGCGGGCCTCGATCTTCGACCGCTCGCTGGGGATCCCTGACTCTGGCGCTCGAGATCGGCTGTCGAACCCTTTCGGCGGGCCAGCCATCGACCTCTCGAGACTTTTGTGGTTACGTCCCCTGGCTTACGAGGGAAGGAAGCGGCCGTGGCGGTTCGCCTTTCTGCCCGTTGGGCGCGCCTTTTTAGGCGGATGACGTTACGACATCGTATCGGCGGGGAATTCGGAGAGTCCGGCCTGCGAGGAGAGAGAGGACTGTCAGGCGGCGCATTTACGGGGGGAGTTACCTTATTTCTCGGATCTGTCCGTTGGCGGACTGCTGCCTATAAATACGTCGTCGCGTCACCGCCGTTCCTCTCCCTTCTGCCTTCTCGCACTTATTCCTTTGCTGCCTTCGCTTTCTCGCCATCTCACGCGCACACGCCCCCTCGAGCTGTAGCGAACCCACCGTCCCTTTAGCCGAGATGCCTGTAAGACTCGTCGCCGCCGACGACTGGCGCCCGTCGTCGATGACGGAGCGCCGGCTGTTAGAGCTTGAGAAGGAGGGACTGCTGCGCCGCCGCACCTCGCTGTCCTCGCCAGAGTGGATCGCGCCGCCGGCGAGTCACAGGGCGCCTCAGCCGCCCGAGGGCTACGTGGTGTCGTTCGCCAAGTTCCACCGCCACGGTCTGGGCGCGCCCCCGAGCCGCTTCATGCGGGCCCTCTGCTTCCATTATGGGGTGGAGCTCCAGCACTTCTCTCCGAACGCCATCACCGTGGCGGCGGTCTTCGCCGCCGTGTGCGAGGGCTTCCTGGGGATGATGCCGCACTGGGAGCTGTGGCTCCACCTCTACAGGGGCGAGCTGTTTCACGCCTCCACCGGAACCACGGGCGTAAGGAAGCCCGTGCGGGCGGGTTGCCTCAATCTGGTGCAGAAGACGGGGAAGACGGACCGGCCGCGGGAGTACATCCCGGTAGGGTTGTCGACCAACCACGCCGGCTGGGACTCCCAATGGTTCTACCTGCGGAACGACGACAACCTCCTGCCTTCCTACTCGGGCCGCCTGATCTTGGAGCGTCCAGCGGACTGGACGTACGGCGTCGTCCAAGCTCATCAGTCTCGGCTCGACCCTCTCCTCGACGCCCTGAAGAAGCTTCGCCAGGAAGGTTTGACTGCCGCCCTCGTCCTCTCGGCCGTCCATCATCGGAGAGTTCTCCCTCTGATGTCACGACCGTTGAGGATGGACGAGATGGGCCCTGGCGTCTCATCTCGGGACCTCGAGGCATGTCGGATGTCCAACGAGCCCCCGGCGGACGACGAAGTCGCGGCCCGAGTCAGGGCCGCGATTGCCGGTGATTTTCAGCCGGAGCATGTCAACGGCTTCCCCATGAGACCTGACGCAGGCTCGATCGATCTGGTACGCTTTCTTCTTACGCGCATCCCTGATTCTGGGTTTCCTTTCTCCCCTCTCTTTTTTCTAAGTCTACCTTAGTTTTGGCAGGGTCGGATGGATGTCCGGTGCTCGAGGCCTCCGGTAAAGGAGGATGAGGTCGATCGTGACAAACGGCGCCAATCTGCCGAAAAGCTGAAGTCTGCCAAGGACTCTGCGAAAAAGGGGGAGAAGAAAAAGAACCTCGACCGCCAAGCATTAGAGGCGCGTCGAGCCAAATCCAGGTAGAGGGGGGAGCCTGAGGAAGAATCCCCCAATGATGACGACGACGACGACGAGGGCAGCGACGACTCTGAGGGGATGGCGTCGCGCCTCGATCGGATTCTCGAGGGCCCGCCTCGAGGTGACGTCGACGCCTCCCGGACGGGGGTGCCAGAGGAGGGTCCGAGCGGATCCCGTCACCCTCGGGCCGACACCCCTCCCGTGTCCAAGGCGGGCCAAGACGCACCGCGCCCTCCCCCGGTGCCCAGGGAGAGCGGTCTGGCTAGGCCCCCGGCGTCGGGGCCGCTAACTCGTGGTCGCGCCGCGGCCTCTGAGAAAGGAGACGCCGGCCGTAGGAGCGCTAGTCCCGGCGCCCGCCAGGCGGGGACCGACGCCCCCAGGCCAGCGCCTGCCCTCGAGGGGCCTGGAGCCCCGACGCGTGGTGGCTCGAGGCCCACCAGTCGGGGTAGCGGGAGGCGAGCCGTTCTCCCCGTGGGGTAAGCCTTTTTTGATGTTGCGGTTTTTTGTCTTCCCATTCTTCCACCTTTCGTCATACGCCTACCTTTTCTCAGGCTAAAGCGGACCCTCGAGCAGGCCCAACCATCCATGGCAAAAAGGCTCAAGACGGGTGCCGCCCCCAAGGAACCAGGTTCGTAACTTATTTCTGGGCGTTGCGATGTTCTTGTGTCAGTTATCATAACGTCTGACCCTTACCCTTTGTTTTGTAGGCTCATCCAGCACCCAACCTCCAGCCGGCGTCGAGATGGCTTCCTCTCGTCCCGCGCCTACTCCGCCGCCGCCGACTCATGATGCGGCCCCCCAGACGCGAGCGTCAGAGGGAGCCCCCGAGCCCTCTCGATTGGGGGTCGAGGGGGAACCCATCACCATCAGCGATACGTCTGATGGCAACGAAGCGTCTGGGGGCGCTCAACCCATGGAGGAAGAAACGTCGACTCTCAACGTCGCGGGACGGACTCCCTGGCCTGCAGGCCTTCGAGCCCTCGAGGCGCAAAGGAAGATGGTGGAGGAGGAGGAGCGGGAGCGCGAGGCGACGCAGCCGTCGCTGGAGCAGCAGCAGCAGCGACCCCAGCCGGAGGAGCAGCTGCAGCATCAACATGAGGAGCAGCAGCAACAGCTGGGGCAGCAACAGCAGCTGGGGGGCCAAGAGGACGAGCCACTCGAGCCCCCGCCTCAAGGATTGGCCGAACCGGCGCCACTGGCGTCGCAAGAGCCCGGCGATCAAGAGGGAAATTTGCCGGCGTACGGACCTCCCACCCCAGCGTGGCTCCTCCCGGGGGCGCCTGCCGCGATCCGGGCAGAGTCGGGGCGAGCGGACGGAGTGGTGGCACTCGCCTGCATGATGCGCACCCCCGCCGACCCCGAGTCCGAGATCAAGAGGACGATCTACGGCATGGACGGGATCGCCCCAGGGTTCCTCCGGGAGCGTCGAGCATGGGAGGACCGCTTTCCCTCTGAGGAGGATGAGATTGGGTCGTCTGGGAGCAAGGACGGTACGTGGAAGACGGTGGATGACGACGGGCGGTTCCCCTGCCTCGCCGACCTGTTCTTGCGCCACGGGGGTTCCCTCGAGACCGTCGAGAATTTTCTCCGCGGTGTCAAGGTGCGGGCCGATCGGGAGATGGAGAACTGGTGTCCCGATCGGGTTCGTATCCGAGCTTCCACCGACCCGTCCGAGCCCAATATCTTCCTCGACGACAAGAAGGAGGTCGAGAAGTGGGAGCATGTCGAGGAGCTCCGCCTTTGGATGAAACACGTGGTGGGGCTCCTATCGGACGTCATCAACAACGGGCTCGGGCCAGCTTATTTTGTAAGTGTTTCTCGAACTCCAATCTTTATGGTGCTTTCTGGTTTCTGTATTCTAATCCATCCGACCCCTGATTCGCAGGATATGAAAGAGACCTCTCGCATCAAATCCAGCTTCATACATGCCACGAGGGGCGGATGGGAGCAGCTTCCCCTCCTCAAGGATCAACTCCTCGAGTCGCAGGAAAAGCTGCTTAAGGCTTACAAAGATCTCATAGCACTCGAGGAGGAGAAGAAGGCGAGGGAGGCTGCTTTGGCCGAGGCCCGGGAGGTCTCGAAGAAGGCGGAGGAGGAGGCGGTGCGGCTACGGGAGCGGGCTCTTACGGTCGAGGAGGCCGCGTCCAGAGCCCGGGAGGAGGCCCTGTCCTACAAGAGCGTCATTGCGGACCTGGACAAGGAGAAGGGCCTTCTCCAAACCGACTTGGACTCCCTCCGCGATACCTTCCAAAAGATGAAAGTGGCGTTTGTGGACAATGAGGTCGCCAGGGGTGCCGCCGAGGACACAAAGAAGAAGGCCCTCGAAGACCTCGAGATGGAGCGAGCTCGATCCCGCAGTCTCTCCGACGACGTCGAGCGTCTGAAGGGAGAATTGCTGGAGAAGAGTGGAGCCGTCGCTCAGGCTGGCAGGGTGATCGAAGATCTCCGCGTCGCCAATACTGAGCTGGCGCGCTCCAACAGAGAGATCGAGCGTGCCAACACCAGATTGGTCGGCGAGAACACGGCCCTAGAGGAGAGCATCAAAGGTATGTTCCCTTTGTCGAATTTCCTTTTCGAGGTGTGCTTGCGTTTTTCCTAAAGCTTCTTTGTATTGGCCTTTATAGGGCTCAAGGACGAACTCCTGGCCGCCCAAGCCGAGGCTCGCAACGCCAAGGCTCAGCTCGAGGCTGAGTTTGCTTTGAACCGTCGAGTGCGGACGGCGATAAGCGATCTCTCGACCTCTTGGGAGGTCGAGCCTATGGATGAGTCGAGGGAGGACGCTCGAGGCGACGCCCTGATCGACCAGTTGTGCTACATAGGCGCAACGCTGCGAGATCGGGTGCGGGACGCTCTCCACATCGGGGTGAAGCGGGCGATGGCGGTTGTCTGCTCGGGCTTCTCCTACGACATGGAGGTGGTGTCCCATGGCTTCGTCACCGACATTTCCAAGACCGATGCGGAGAACGAGGAGAGGCTCCATGCCTTGATCGACGACGCGGAGGCTCCTGGGGAAAGGTTGGCCAAGCTCTTCGAGCCTGAGGTGCTCCCTCCTGAGGCTAGCTCGGGTGGAGGCGAGGGCGGTGAGGATCGCGCCGCTGACTGAGGCCTGCGAGCCTGCTCAGGGCGCCTGAGGCCCCTTGTACGATACATTATTAATTTTGCTGTTGCGTGATATAGTATCTTTTCGTAATTGTTAACTGCTTATTTGTCTTTCCGCTCGAGGTTCCTTTGTTTCTCTTTGTTCCTACGTTTGTATCCCTTGCTCGACCTTTCGTCAGAAACAACCTCGATTACCTCAAGGGTGAGGAGGTGAGTAGAGTTTCCGTAGCCCAGGGGCGTAGGAGTTTTCCGGCTCATTACCCCTCGGCCTTTGAGGGGCTCGAGGTGCCTTAGCTACTCGAACCGTGCAAGGTTTACCAAGCAAGAAAAGAAAATTTCTTAGCTTTTTCGACGCTTGGGGAGGGGTCGTCCCTCTGGTAGCCCCCGAGGGGGTGCGGACTATGATGGGTCATGGTCGGCATCCCCTTTTGACGTCGAGACTATAACTCGTAACTATTTTTGGTACAGAAAGAAGCCGCTCGAGGGAAAGACTTTATTTATTCATGCGTTCATTTACAAAGTCTTCGTACAAAAAGTAGGATCGTAAGTCTAGGACTTCTAGGGGTAGAATCGACGTAGCTGTTCGATGTTCCATGCGTTGGTGAAGACTGCCCCCTTTTCGTCCGCCAATTTGTACGTTCCTGGCTTAAGGACCTCGGCCACCACATACGGGCCTTCCCAAGGTGGGGTCAGCTTCTGGCGTCCTTGGTTGCTTTGCCGGCGTCGTAGGACAAGGTCGCCTACGTTGAGGTCCCTCTTGCGCACGTGCTTGTCGTGGTAGCGTCGGAGTTTCTGCTGATATCTAGCAGTGTTGAGGAGGGCCATGTCTCGAGCCTCCTCGAGTTGGTCGACCGCGTTTTCCTGAGTCTCTTTGTTCGATTGCTCGTTGTAAGCCTTGAGTCGTGGTGACCCATACTCGAGGTCTGTGGGGAGGATAGCTTCAGAGCCGTAGACCATGAAGAACGAGGTGTATTTCGTGGCCCTGCTTGGCGTTGTCCTAAGGCTCCATAGGACTGAGGAAAGCTCCTCGACCCATTTCTTGCCGAATTTCTTCAATCGATTGTAGATCCTTGGCTTGAGTCCTTGCAAAATCATGCCGTTGGCACGCTCGACCTGGCCGTTAGTTCGAGGGTGGGCTACTGCGGACCAGTTCACACGGATGTGATGCTGATCGCAGAAATCCAAGAACTTTCTGCCGGTGAACTGGGTGCCGTTGTCGGTGATGATGACATTGGGGATCCCAAACCGATGGATGATGTCGGAGAAGAAAAGGACGGCCTGCTCGGAGCGGATGTTGGTGATGGGTCGAGCCTCGATCCATTTGGAGAACTTGTCGATGGCTACCAGCAAATGGGTATACCCTCCTTTCGCCTTTTGTAGAGGCCCTACTAAATCGAGCCCCCATACCGCAAACGGCCAGATGATGGGGATCATCTGAAGAGCGTGGGCGGGCAGATGCGTCTGCCTGGCGTAGAACTGGCACCCATGACACGAGCGCACGAGCTCGATGGCATCCGCCACAGCCGTCGGCCAGTAGAAACCTTGCCGAAAAGCGTTCCCTACAAGGGTCCGTGGAGCGGCATGGTGGCCACAAGCCCCCGAGTGCAGGTCATCGAGGAGTTTTCGGCCTTCTTCTACGGTGATGCAACGTTGTAAGACCCCCGTCGGGCTCCGTCGATATAGCTCGTTGTCTTCGCCATAGATCACGTATGATTTGGCCCGTCGAGCGATACGACGAGCTTCTGTCCTGTCTTCTGGCAACTCACCGCGGATAAGGCAGTCGAGGAACGGTGTGCGCCAATCGAATGGTCGACCCGGTCGTCGTTCTATCTCCATCACCTCTTCCACCATCAAGAGCGCATCGACAGCATTGGTTGGTTGGGCGATGGTGGTGTCGACGCCAGCCCCCGTGCCTAGGTCGACGGATGGCTCGTGAAGATCCTTTGAGAATGCATCAGGCGGCACTGCGCCTCTGGTAGATGCGATCTTGGCGAGTTCGTCGGCTGCCTCGTTGTAGCGTCGAGCGACATGGACAAGCTCGAGGCCGTGGAACCTGTCTTCAAGTCGACGGACCTCCTTGCAGTAGGCTTCCATTTTTGGGTCGTGGCAACTCGAGGTTTTCATTACCTGGTCGATGAAGAGTTGGGAGTCGCCTCGGACGTCGAGGCGTCGGACTCCTAACTCGATAGCGATCTTGAGACCGTTGACGAGGGCCTCGTATTCTGCGACATTGTTAGATGCGGCAAAATGAATCCTGATTATGTACCTCATGTGGACGCCCAAGGGTGAGATGAACAGCAGGCCGGCTCCGGCTCCTGTTTTCATGAGCGACCCATCGAAATACATCGTCCATAGTTCCGCCTGGACCTGTGTCGGGGGGAGCTGGGTGTCCGTCCATTCTGCGATGAAGTCTACCAGGGCCTGCGATTTGATGGCCTTTCGAGGCGCATAAGTGAGAGTCTCACTCATGAGCTCGACGGACCATTTTGCTATTCTTCCCGTGGCTTCTTTGCTCTGGATTATTTCGCCTAAAGGAAAAGACGAGACCACCGTGATGGGGTGGCCAAGGAAGTAATGCTGCAGCTTGCGACGGGCAAGGATTACGGCATAAATCAGCTTCTGGATTTGGGGGTAACGTGCTTTGGTTTCCGAAAGCACCTCGCTGACGAAATATACTGGCCTCTGAACCGGTAACGCGTGTCCCTCCTCCTGCCTCTCGACCACCACCGCCGCGCTGACGACCTGGGTCGTCGACGCGACGTAGAGGAGCAGCGGCTCTGCAGGTTGAGGCGGAACCAGGACTGGTGCCGAGGTCAGCGTCTTTTTCAGTTTTTCGAGTGCTTCCTCGGCCTCGGGGGTCCAAGAAAAGCGCTCGACCTTCTTTAGGAGTCGATATAATGGTAATGCCTTTTCTCCTAGTCTCGAGATGAAACGGCTCAGAGCCGCCAGGCACCCCGTGACTCTCTGCACGCCCTTGATGTCTCGGATTGGCCCCATTTTCGTGATGGCCGAGACTTTCTCGGGGTTGGCCTCGATACCGCGCTGCGAAACGATATATCCTAGGAGCATGCCTCGAGGCACGCCGAAAACGCACTTCTCGGGATTGAGCTTGATCCGGCTGGTGCGTAAGCAGCTGAAGGCAACCTCGAGGTCCTGGATCAGGTCTCCTCGCCGCTTTGACTTGACGACAATGTCGTCGACGTAGGCCTCGACCGTTGAGCCTATATGTTCGCCAAATACGTGGAGCATGCAACGTTGATACGTGGCTCCCGCGTTTCGAAACCCAAACGGCATGGTCACGTAGCAATACATCCCGAAAGGCGTGATGAAAGAGGTCGCGAGCTGGTCGGACTCTTTCATTTTTATTTGGTGGTAACCAGAATAAGCATCAAGGAAAGAAAGGGTTTCACATCCCGCGGTAGAATCGACAATCTGATCAATGCGTGGCAATGGAAAGGGAACTTTTGGACATGCTTTATTCAAACTAGTATAATCGACACACATCCTCATTTTCCCATTCTTTTTCTTAACTAATACAGGGTTCGCTAACCAGTCAGGATGATGAACCTCCTTGATGAATCCGGCTGTCAAAAGCTTGTGGACTTCCTCGCCAATGATCTTGCACTTTTCCTCGTCGAATCGGCGCAACCGCTGCTTCACTGGCTTGGAACCGGCTCGAATCTCCAAGGAGTGCTCGGCGACTTCCCTCGGTATACCTGGCATGTCCGAGGGACTCCATGCAAACATATCAGCATTTGCACGGAGAAAGTCGACGAGCACGGCTTCCTATTTGGGGTCGAGGTCGGCGCTGATCGTCAGCACCTTGCCGTCGGAGTTGTTGGGGTCGAGCGGGATCTTCTTAGTTCCTTCCGCCGCCTCGAAGCTGCCCGCATGACGCTTAGGCTCTGGAGCCTCAGCGGCCATGGCCTCGAGCTTTGCAACGAGCTCGGTGGAGCTCTCGACCGCCTCCCCGTACTCGACGCATTCGACGTCGCACTCGTACGCGTGCTCGAAGGAGGAGCTGACAGTGATGACGCCTTTGGGGCCAGGCATCTTCAGCTTCAAGTATGTGTAGTTGGGTATAGCCATGAACTTGGCGTAGCCCGGGCGCCCGATGATGGCGTGGTACGTGCCTCGGAACCCAACCACCTCAAAGGTGAGGGTCTCCTTCCTGAAGTTGGCCGCCGTGCCGAAGCAGACCGGTAGGTCGATTCGACCTACTGGTAGTGCCTTTTTCCCTGGCACGACGCCATGGAAACCGCTGGCGCTTGGCTGGAGGCGTCCTCTGTCGATGCCGAGGAGATCGAGGGTCTCGAGGTAGATGATGTTGAGGCTGCTGCCACCATCCATCAGCACTTTCGAGAGTCGGGTGTTGACGATGATGGGGTCGACGACGAGCGGGTAGACGCCTGGGGCGACTACCTTGTCAGGGTGGTCTTCTCGGTCGAAAGTGATAGGAGTGCTTGACCAGCTAAGGTATTGGGGCACCGCCATTCTCGCTGCAAAGACTTCGCGGCGCTCCCTTTTGCGCTGCCTCGTGGTCAACTGAGTCGAGGGCCCGCCATAGATCATGTAGCAGTCGTGGACGGCAGGGAAGCCGTCGTCATCTTTGTTGTCCTCCTTGCCGCCAGCCTTCTCTTTCTTGGAGTCATCACGCGTATCTTTTTTGAACCCCTGACCGTCGAAATGCTTTCTCAGCATACGACAGTCCTTGAGTTTGTGGTTGGCGCCCCCCTTATGGTAAGGGCACGGCTCCTCCAACATCTTGTCGAAGATGCCTCCATCCGGGGGGCCTCGCGGCTTCTTTCGATCCATGGCGGCGACGAGGTTGTCATCTGAGTCTTCCCGGTGGAACTGCCGCACTTTCTGCTTCTTCTTATTTTTCTTGAGGCCTCGACTGGAAGTCCCATCTTCACCAATGGGCTGCTTGCCTTTTCTTCCTTCTGAGCTGAAGAAGGCGCCGACTGCCTCCTCCCCTGCCGCGTAGTTAGCTACTACGTCCATCAGCTCGTCGACGGTCTGTGGTCGATTGCGACCTAATTCCCGCACCAAGTCTCGACTGGTGGTGCCCGAGACAAACGCCAAGATGACGTCGTGGTCAGGGATGTGCGGCAACTCAGTGCGCTGCTTCGAGAAGCGTCGAGCGTACTCCCGGAGAGTTTCTCCTGACTTCTGCTTGCATTTGCTGAGGTCCCACGAGTTCCCTGGCCGTATGTAGGTCCCTTTGAAGTTACCCTCGAAGACTCTGACCAGATCAACCCAGTTGTGGATCTGATTGGCAGGGAGTTCCTCGAGCCATCGACGGGCGGTGTCGGAGAGGAAAAGGGGTAGCTGTCTGATGATGGCTCGATCATCTCCTCGAGCGCCACCTAGCTGACAGGCCAGCCTGAAATCGGCCAGCCATAGCTCTGGCTTGGTCTCTCCATTGTACTTCGCGATGCTGGTCGGGTGTCGAAATGGATTGGGCAGGGGCGTGCTGCGAATCGCCCTGCTGAACACCCGTGGGCCCGGTGGCTCGGGGGCCACCCGGTCCTCGTCGCTGTCATATCTCCCACCGCGATGCGCGCTATAACCACGTTCTTCCGCGTCTCCGTGCCGGCGGCGTCTATTTTCTTTGATGTCGTGCCGCGCGTCGTGTCGACGTTGATTGTCGGCAGGGAGGATGAGAGCGGTCTTTCTACCTCGAGGGGGAGGTTGTTGATGTACTGACACCTCCTCTTCATTTAGAGGCTGTTCGTCGCGCTTCTCTGTGGCAGCTCCTCGTCGTCGAGACGCCGAACTTTTGGCTTGTTGAACCGCTGCCACCTGGAGCAATGTCTGTACTTCATCTCGAATGCGTCGGGCCTGGGAATTCGACGGCTCTGGCATGTTACGTAGCAGCATCGTCGCTGCCACTACATTGTGGCCTGCTCGAGGGAAACGGCTGACAGGTTGCTCCGCCTCTGCGTCGCCGACGATCTGTCAATGTACCTCTCGAGCGCGTCTGCGGACACTCCCGCCTGGCGGGTAGGGCAGGTCTTGTTCGAGGATTTGCTCGAGCAGGACGAGGCGCTCGCGGTCTTCGTCGAGCTTCATCTTGAGCTCCCGCAGCTGCGCGAGCTGCGCGGTTCTATCTTCATGAGGAAGAGGGTCGAGCAGTCCGTCGTTCCCAGGCGTCCTGGGGTCTTCTCGCGCCGCGGGGGCTCGACCACCCGCAGCAGCATCCCGTGTCTCGTCGGTGGTTTCTGCCGCCCCGTCGATGTGATAGCATTCCCTCGTAGGGTCATAGCTGTCTGTCTCGGAGTCGGAGTCCGGTTCGGCGGCGTAGAAGCACCCACGTCCTTCCTCCAGCAATCGTTGCCTGAGGGAGTTGATCGAGTATCGTCCAGGGCCTAGACGACGGAGGCCTCGTACTCGGGAAAGGTCCGGCAGCTCGGACGCCGGCCGCCGTGCTTTAGAGCTATGTGGGAGGACCATGGGTCTTTCCACGTACGTCTGGGCGTTTGGGCATATCGTCCTGGCGAGCGACGCCGCGGCGTTGTCCATTCTGAACGGCAGTGCCGCCCTTGGAGAGAACAACCCGTGTGGAAGTAGCCTAGCTGCGGTGGGGGAGAGGGCGCGAGACGCGTCCCCTCCCGTCGTCGCGCGGTGCTGAGTCGTCGTACTTGTTGCTCCGTCACATGGTGCTGCCGACTTATGTCCCACGTCCTGCCTCGCACGAGTTGTTGGTCGTGCTGAAGCAGAGGGGCCGCGGTGGTGCTGTCCGTGCCTCTTCTTAGGCGGGGAGGCGTGATGATGAGGGCGTCTTGGGGCCTTCAACCGTGCTGGCATAACGCGGGCTCCTCCTGGTCCTTTGACTGAGAGCAAGATCATGTTGTAGCTGGAGCCCGTAGACATGAACTCGAGACTCCCAAACCAAATCACCGTGGAGCGCGGAAACGGCGAGGCAAGAGTAGCCATCCGGAAAGGAGTGGGAAATCGATGAAAAAACACGCAGGACCCCTACCTGGAGCGCCAACTGTCAGTGTTTTTCCCCCGGGGGGTCACAACACCAACGAGTAAATTTGTATGCGTGCTCCCTTTTCCGGATGGTGATGCAAGAAGACACAGAGATTTATCCTGGTTCGGGCAAGAGAAGGCCCTACGTCCAGCGGGGGGAGAGAATTTGTATTATCTTGCACCTAAGTGTTTGTATAGGGGCGAATACAAGCGTGGTATGAAGTGTGGAGCTCTACTACGTATGAGTGTGGCCTTGTGTTGTTGTCCCCTCTATTCCTGAGTCTCTCCTTTTATAGCTCCAAGGAGAGACACAGGGTACATGCGTAGACGTTAGAGTAGGGATCGATAGCCGCATGGAGCGCTGACCTACTCGAGGCTTCCGTACGGCATGGCCTCGAGCCGTCCCATCTTGATAGCCCGGTGATGATTACGCGTGCTCCTGCGTTCTGCCCTGCTCGCCGCCTTGCGCTGGTTCTGAGGTCGCATGCTTGTACGGTATGGTGGCGGATCCGGCGGGGTAGCTGTGGTGTTGTCAGCCGACGCCCAACTTGCCCCTAGGAAGGGACCCTGTTCGGTCGAGGGTCGGACGCCGTGTAATATGCTGATATCCGGAGCGCTGACCTTGGACGTCTCGAGGGGGTCCCGATTAGACGTTCCATCCTTGTTTCCTGCGTCCTGACACGCCCTGGGTCGTTCGGTGGGAAGGCTGCAAAAAGAACGATGGGACAGAAGCTTGTTCCCTATCACGCCTTCCGTGACCCGTGTGTTAGGTGGGGAAGCGTCAGATGCATTTAATGCTCCGGCCCGCGTGCGCGCGTCAGGCGGCGGACCGTGTCCTTGCGCCTGACGTCTCTTGGTTCGCTCGAGCCCGCTTCCGTTTTCGATGGTAGTCGTCGCTCGAGCCCTGACCGATTCGCTCGACGCTATTTCCGTCTTCGAGGCTGCGACCGTCGATGGCGGCGCATACGTAAGGTTAGAGCGTCGAATTGAGGGTCTCGACCTTCGTACGGGCAATCTCATAATGCGCATCGCTGAGGGTACCCCTTACCGATACCCTCGACACGTTGTGAGTGTCGCGAGGTCCTCAATTATCGAAGAGGCGCTCTTGGATTGGCACCGTCTTCTTGCCTCGAGGAGGTGGCTCGTGGTGGACCGGTACTTCTATCTCATTTCGAGCTGGCTCAGGGCACTTTTCTGTGGCTGCCCCTCGACGTCGGGTGGCTGAGCTCTCAGCTTGCTGGGCAGCTGCTACGTGGAGCAAGCCCTGCACTTCATCTCGTATGTGTCGTGCTTGGGATTTCGAGGGCTCGGTCATATTACATAGCAGCATGGTTGCCGCCATGATGTTCTGACTAGCTCGAGGGAAGTGACTAATGAGTTGCTCTAGTTCTCCGTCCTCGACGATCTGTCGGTACACGTCTCGAGTGTGACCTCGCGCGCCTCCGTAATGTAGGTGTGATGATCTTGCTTTAGGGTCCATTCTAGTTGATCGAGGTTCTCCCGATCCTCATCGAGTTTGGCCTTCAACTTGCATAGTTGCATGAGCTGTGCGGCCCTTCCACCCTGAGGAGGCGTGTCTCCCCGTCCTTTGTTCCTAGGGGTCCTGAGGTTTGCTCCTGCTGCTGGAGCTGGAGCAGTGGGGGCAGCGGCATTGTTGTCGTCTTCCAAGTCGTCCGTGGTAGCCACGGCTCCGTCGATGTTGAAGCACTCCCTCGTGGGGTCGTAGCTGTCGGACTCGGAGTCGGGGTCTAGCTCGGTGGTGTAGAAGCACCTGCGCCACTCCTCCACCAACTGCTGCCTCAGCGTGGTGAGGGTGTAGCGCCCGGGTCCCAAGCGTCGTGGCCTACGTATCTGTGGAAAGCCTGGACATTCAGCCACTGGGTGAGCTTCTAGTCGTGCCTCCGTGCTGCGTGGGAGGGCCAATGGCCGTTCCACATAGGTGTTGGCACCTGGACATATTGTCCTAGCTTGTGATGTTGCGGCATTGTCCATGCCAAATAGGAGCGTCCGCCTGCTGGTGAATAGGTCGTGCGGTAGTAGGGCGGATGGCGGCGACAGTGCGCGGGGGATGCCATCCCTTGGCACTATCTGGTGGTCGCTCCGCTGGTTAGCCATGGTGACTGTCGTCCTAGTGCGTAGAGCTATCGGCCCTTCCACCGTGAGGTTTGTCGGTTCTGCGCGGGGTGGCGATCGTGCAACGGCTGTGGGGCGGTGACGATGCTGATCACACCTCCTCTTAGGTGGGGAAGCGTGGTGGTGAGGCCGACACGGGGCCTTCGATCGTGTGGGTATGACGCGCGCCCCACCGGATCCTCTGACCGAGAGCAGGATCATGTCATAGCCGAAGCTGGTGGACATTAACTCGAGGCTCCCAAACCAGATTAGTGTGGAACGCGGGATCGGCGAGACAGAGGTGGCCATCCAGAAAAAGATGGGAAATCCTCGGCAACACGCAGGACCCCTGCCTAGCACGCCAACTGTCGGTGTTTTGACCATGGGGGGTAACACCAACGAGTGAATTTGTGTGCCTGCTCTCCTTTCGGGATGGTTATGCAAGAGTGACACAAGTATTTATCCTGGTTCGGGCAAAGAAAGGCCCTACGTCCAGCGAGGGGGAGAGTGTGTATTATCTTGCACCTAAGTGCTTGTACCGGGGCGAATACAAGCAGATTAAGCTGAGGGTTCTAAGTCCTTGTAGGTTGTGGGAGTGTATGAGTGATGTTCTACGTGCGTTGTCTCGCTCTCCCTGTTGACTATGCCCGGCGTCCCCTTTTATAGTCCAAGGGGAGGCCCAGGTTTACAAAGTATAGGCGCTAGCATAGGCTTCGATAGGGGCATGGCGCTGACCTACTCGAGCCCTCTGTACCAGCGTGGCCTCGAGCCATCTTCTTTCGATGTACTTTGGTGATGATGGCTCGTGTGTTTCCTAAGCTTATCCTTGTGCGTCGTCTGGTATTGGTCCATGTATAGGCATGCTTGTACGCCGCCGCAATCGTCGTGTCAGGAGCAGTTGGAGCGTTGACTTCCATAGCCCGGTTGAAGGGTCGAGATGGCGGACTAGAGGGAGTGAATAGTCCTTTCTAAAAAATATTACACCAACAGAACCAAAATTGTATTTGTTCTTCTCTAACCTTAAGCATAGTGAGCAAGACAAAGTTGATGGATAATAAGATCATGAGTGTAGCATTTAAAACATTTGTCAGATCAGATCGCTCAACCTAATGGAAAGATAATCTATCTATACCTATGTTTTTTTATATATATCTTCCAAAGATTGCGTGTGCAACATTTTAGCTCATATGATTAGGAGTGTGGGATCACAAATGGTGGAAGGACTAAACATATTGAATCGATTGGGTTGGTTAATCTATAGTTGTAAATCATACATGTTTGTCTCTTTTATTCATGTGAATGCCAGAACCAAGGAGAAGCTTATAAAAGTGATAGTCAAGTACCTTAAGATGTTACCTTACTTGAAGAGTGATGGTACAGTATCATCTTGTGGAAGCTTTCCTTTCTTAGCGGCTGTGCATCGTGTTTGTGGCACTCTCCATGGATCATCTCTTGTGAGCTATGCCTTCCTTGTGTAAATTGTTAACCTTCATGTGTCTCTCTCTTTATCTCCAATGTGAGTTTATCTCAGGACTTCCCAGGTCGATATTGATAGTTTTCCTACAGGGGTTAGTCCAACAAAATATCCAACATCTACTATAGCATACTATTGGCTCAAAAATCAACCTAGACACCATGCCTAATTTGATTTAGGAGGGCATTTTAACCTAAGCACCATGCTTAATTTAAAATCCCTTCGAAGTAAGATCATCATTCCCAAACTAAGCACCATGCTTAATTAAGAGATAAATGAAACTACTCCAAACCTTGACATATACTAAAGCAAATAAAGGTAGCATGAGAGCATTTATAGAGATCTACTCAAGTGGAGATGAAGTAGTGTGATTAGTATTTAACAAATTGAGCATGTCTCAAAGGTAGGGATAACAAACATAGCAACATGGCAAAGGATGTTTTATGTAAAGTACTCCCCCAAGCTTGAATTTTGCAAAATTCAAGTTTGGATGAATTTAATTCAATGTTGTATGATGATTGGTTGGACATACCTTGTGCTTGTCATTCATCCGATCTTCTTGCTCCAATCCTGGAAAGGTTAGTGACAAGAATTCCCGAAGGAATTTTTTTACAATTATCCTTATATGGTCAATACACAAGGTAATGTTGCAAATAATTAAAAACTCATGTTACGATCCGATCAGTGCTTATTTTAGGACACTAAGCTTGTCCTTGGGAAACCATCAATTTATATCGGCGAAGTGGTTTCCCCTCCAACGCTGACCTATATCAAGATCAACTCAACGAGATCTGCAATGTTTATTATAGACATATGCATGGACAACCACCCTTTTAAAGTTTTTATAAATAGAAAGGAAGAGGGAGATGGAGATCTCGAATGTGGTGATGTTGGAGAGACCAATAGATTGGGAAGATGTTGCATATGAGCATGGAGTAAACGAAGTGGCTATGAGACAAATTCCATGCTCATTAATGTTTGGAGTGAAATCATGTGGTGTGGTGAAAATGGTAAGGTGAGTGTGGTAAAAAGGAAAAGAAAAAGGATACACAGACGACTTGGTTCGAAACTAACATAGCTACCGTTCCCCGGCAACGGGGCCAGAAAGCTTGTTGGGTATTTTAAATGCAAACAGAAAACTCCACAAGCGCACGGATACCGATGTAGCTTTCACCCGGGAGTATTCCTAAGTATCGATTTTCCACAGGGAACGTGAGTGCACTAATTAAGATTCAAGATCGCCCAAGGATAACTATATAATTATTTTTTGTGGGAAGAGAGGAAGTTTCCTGAGAGTTCTCTAGTTGATCTAAGAATCAAGAATTACTTCAAGGATTATTTATTTTGGGACATCAGAACACTAACCAGAGAAAGAGATGAGAAGGGGGCTAGGAAGCTCTGACTACGGTCGTACAAACACCGATCCGAACGAGGTGGAATACGTCGACCGTTAGGGCTGTCACTACCCTAGGGCTACCACAACATTCCGCATGATTGGGTGTAATTCTAGGTAATTGCAAGACTAAACACCACATCTAATCTATTAATTACTACTCTAGCATTTCAAAGACTAGAGCACTTGATGCAAGCGGGAATCCAATAAATAACTTGAATGTAAATAAAAGTAATTAAAGAACTTAGGAATTATGAATTGAAGAACTTGGAGAACGATGAAGAACGAACCAGTTGCTGCAAAAGTACAATGTTGAGGAAGATCCGATAGATCCGCCTCCTCCTCCACTCTCCTCTTCTCTCTCTCTATTTTCTAGATTACAACTCGAACTAACTAGAACTAGAACTAGATGAACTAGAACTAGAACTAGATGAACTAGAGGGATCCTCTCTACTTGGATGAATAATTGAAACCCTAGCTTTGATTCTATAGAAGAGGTATGTTCTCCAGGGGCCTGGAGGCCTGCTTATATAGCCCATCCAAATGAACGTGGACCATCGGATCAAACCGACATTAATCGCACGGTTTTCCTTAATCCTTTAGGTCAGTGGAGCATGATCCGCGAGGCGGAGCCTGATTGGCTCTTGTAGCTGGGCGGGCGCCCAGCCCTCGGGCCTGCTCGGCCTCCCGTTCGTTCCCGTGGCTTCTAGAGTCTTCTAGATGATAGAAAATTGGCGCACACGTTAATATCTCTATGTAAACCCGACATGTGGGCCTTTCCTTCATGTTTCCTGATAACCCCCTGTAGAAATAGACAAACACCAAAACTCGTGGAATTCTGTCAGATGAAACCCTAATTTTGGATGTTGGTTGTAGGTCCTTTCCATGAATAGTTGACGGTTAAATATGAGCATTAAGGACCGTCAACACTTAGCAAGAGCTCACCTAACCAATTCTAGGAGCAAGGTCACACAAACCTATGCAACTAGTACTTTGCAAACCGGGGGAGCTCCTACTCAAACTAGTGAGGCAAAGCGCACAAAGTTTAAGCTCACTAGCAAGCTCAATAACAAGGCAACTAATGCCAAATTAGAGAGCGCAACTTACTTAGCTACACAAAGTAAGCAATGTGACTAACAAGGTTACACAAACCAAATTAGTCACGCAAGAGAACTACTTCTAGCTACACAAGCAAGAAGATAACTAGCAAGCTACACAAGCTAACTAAATACAAGAGCAACTACACAAGCATAAGTATATGAATGTAATAACAAGCTTGTGATAGGGACTTGCAAACCAACGGGAAGAACAATGTCGACACGATGATTTTCTCCTGAGGTTCACTTGGTTGCCACCAAGCTACGTCCCCGTTGAGACAAGCTCCAAGGTTGCCACCGGTCCTCTTGCTAGTGGTGACCCACAAGTCACACTCTCCCATGTGGAGTGCTTACCACAAGCTCTAGCACTTGACCCGACTAGACCACTTGTCGCTCTTCACGTCTCGCTCAACTAGAGTTGCTCTTCGCGATCCTCGCGGGGTGAGCACCGTACACCTCACAATCTCTTCTCCGGAGCACAGCACAATCTTCTTGCGTGCTTCAATGGAGTCACAAGCCAGCAAGCCGTCTAGGAGGTGACAACCTCCAAAAGTAACAAGCACCACCGGCTTGCAACACGAACACCTAGGGCCACTCGATGCAATCTCTCAATGCAACACACTAGAATCGCTCACTCACACAATCAGATGATCACTATCAAGCATATGTGAGTTAGAGGCTTTACTAGCACTCCCCAAGCATGGACACTAAGTCCCAAGAGTGCTCAGCCACAGCCAAGGCCGGCCACCACTTCTATTTATAGCCCCAAGGACTAAACTAGCCGTTGCCCCTTCACTGGGCAAAAGTCGTGAGCACCGGACTCACTGCAGGTAGCACCGGACGCTGGAACAGTGCGTCCGGTACTCTAGAAACAGCCACGTGTCACTAGCCGTTTGAACTCGACCCTTGCCGCCAACAGCTAGCACACACACGCGCATCTGGAACAGTAGCACCGGACGCTCTGCTGCTTCACACCGAACGCGTCCTGTGCGCACTAGACGCATACGCAGAGAGCAACGCAAACTTGCAGCAGCACCGGACTCTCAGCGTCCTGTGCACACCGGACTCGTCCTGTGCGCACCGGACTCACAACGTCCTGTGCCTGCAGTTCAACTTGTTAGGTTGCTAACTTCTAGCTCCGAACTCCGAATTCGATGATCTTGGACATTTTGGAAAGCTTACTTAGAGTGCTATCCAATCTATATGAATACTCAATCCAAATCAAAATGGATCAAAGTAGTATTCCAATCTAAAAGCCATCATAATGTCTGGAGAACACCGAAAGACTTCTCTCTCTTCTCCAAGTTGAACAAAATCAACTCCAACACCTTCTCCTTTGCAAATGTGCCAAGACCACCAAGTGTACACCACCATGTGCAAGTGTGTTAGCATTTTCACAAATATTTTCCTGAAGGAGTTAGCCCTCAACTTGCCACGCCACTCGATCCTAACACGTATGCAAAGTTAGATCGCTCAAGTGGCACTAGATGACCGATATGTAAACAAGTTTGCCCCTCTTGATAGTACAGCCATCTATCCTAAATCTGATCATAAACTTCTCTACACACCTATGACCGGTGAAATGGAAATGCCCTAGGTTATACCTTTGCCTTGCGGTTTCCATTCCATCTCCTCCAATGTTGATGCAACACATGCACCAACCAATCACCAAATGATATGATCCACTTCATATCATCATGTGACCGTATTGGTTCATCGATCTTGACCTCACTTGCTCTTCACCGTTGCCTCGGTACATCGGCGCCAAGTCTTGCTCAAGCTTCACCGTCACACACGGTCCCTCGCTTCAAAGCCTCTGACTTGCCCTTCACTCTTGCAACCGGTCCATCCAGCCAAGCCTCATCTTGATCTTCTCCACCTTGGTCACATGACTCCATGTCATGTCTCATATGCAATGAGCTCCTCCATCATCATATAATCACTTGTGGACTAATCTCCTGTGTATCTCACATAAACACTATTAGTCGACCTAAGTTGTAACTCAATTACCAAAACCAAACAAGGACCTTTCACCGGTCCTTCCTGGGGAAGGAGCATATGTATTTGAGAGTCCGAGCATATTATTGGCTCTTGGTGTATGGGAGCACTGACCCTAATGCCTCGAGGGGCCTTTTGATGGGATATTACGCCTGTGGCACTGTACCTGCGTGTACCTTTCTCTGGTTTTAGGGATAAAGCTGGCAAAGTGGGGATTTGATGGGTGCACGTTCCTCTATCACGTTGCTCATGACTGTCGGGTTATGTGGGAGCATGCCAGTCGCATTAAATGCCCTGACTCCCATACCCGTGACAAGCGGTGGGGGAACGCTTTTGCGCTCGAGGCCGTTCGATTCACTCGATGCCCGTTTCCGTAATCAACGGTTGCCGTCTATCGAGCCCCTGGCCATTCGCTCGTCCATATTTTCGTATTCAAAGCTAGGGTCAGCAGCCGTACATGTTGCGCGTCGAGCCAAGGCGTCGACGAACCTTATATTTGCGGTAGATCATCGAGCCTGACTCTTGGGTTATCTTTTGTTCTTTTTGTCAGGGACGTCTGCTGGGGCACCCCCTATTGACACCCTCGACACTTAAGGACCGTCAACAAATTCCCCCAAGCTTACCTTTTGCTCATCCCTAAGCAAAGATAAACTCAGTGATGGATCAGGAGTTGCTATAATGCTTTCATGCGTTAAAGGTACACATGGTTTAAACAAGATCTCATCTCCAAGTTAGAGCGAACAATTAAGACTTAAAACTTACTCATATTACCTTTTACCATGGGGCTTGTAACTGTCACTTAAGTCTTGAGCAGTTGAAAGATAGAACGGTCAAGTCAAGCACCATGTTTCTTGTTCTTTGATCAACCCTAACTCCGGAGTTGTTGAAGATTGTTAAATAAAACTCAGAGATTCCTTATATGACCCTCTGAAATCTCTTCTTAGTGGTATTTCTGCATCCTTACCAAGGCATTAGTGGTGTATGCCTTTCTCTCAAGATATGTGGTATTTGTGGTATAAGGCATAGTGACATTGCCTTCTCTCTCATCCTACCTCTAATAAGGCTATTAATATCTGGAACTCATAGGTGGGAGATAGCGAATACATACTTACAAGACATTTATTGCATAGTCAAGCCGTGGATCTAGAGGAACGTGTCATAAAGTCAAATCAAGATGTGCATGTGTGGCGAATGAATGGTATAGAGGGAAACAAAGGTGAAAGTTGTAACACCCCAGGTGTTTGTCACTTGCTAAGTACTAGGTTTGAGCTAAAACATTACAAGTTCAATGGTAATAAAAAGGTCTAAGTCCTTCTATGAAAGATATGCTTGGAGGATGAACCTTTACTTACATATAGGCCCTTCTTGAAAGATATGCTTGGATGATGCTAGTGGAACATTTTTTTCATTTGTCTCATATCCATCCCAATCTATGTTGGTCCGTGGAAAAGTTTGGTGAAGTCTGGAATCAAGAAGTCACATGAAATGATAAGTTATATCCTTGTCGGAATGGCTCTATTAAGAAAATAGAATCATGGGTCATCAACCAACCCTTGCGAACTTGCTCATATGACTCTAGATGAATTATAAAACAAAAGTCATGAAGGGTTCATGTTGAGCTTATGCCAAGGAAATGCTTCAATTGGCCTAAAACCCTATTTGGACCTTTATCAGGTTACTGCTTTGACCAAAGTGAAATATTGACTTCTGTTACTGTTATGAGGTTTGACCCTAAATAAAAGTTGTAGTTTTGCTTCTGTATAATAAACTTTTTTCAAGGGTCAATAACCAAATCTGCCTGCAAATAGTTCAAACAGAGGCTCAAAGTTTGAATCAGCTGCAGCTTTTTAGCCCTGAGAAATAATTCTAAGTCCCTGGAAGTACAGCAGTGAGTTAGCTCCTTCGTGACATTTTATTATCCAAATTCATATGGTAACTCAATTAGATTCCTTAATATGAGTTGGAGTACTCTTCTTGATGAAAGTAATGGATCAAGTGTCATCAAATTTGGAGTTCATTTGGATATCCAAAAATAGCTCCCAAAACAGCAAAAGTTTATTTTATCGCTAAACGGACATCGACCCGTTGGCATGCCGTGTTCTCGTGTTTTTGTTAAGCAACTCAAGTTGGTCCAAAAGTAAAAGTTGTGGATAATTGTTTGGAGAAGGTCATGTAAAAAGTTGCATCAAGTTTCAGATGGTTTGGACCATCAGCTCTTGGTTTTGCTAATCACCATCAATACGTTGACACTTGTGACTTGGCATCTAATTATCCCTTAATCTATTGATCTAATGGCCGAGCAATCTTAATGAAAGTTGTAGAGCACGGAGAGATAAGCAAACTTCATTTTGGGCCCATGATCCAATTCGGCCCAGAAGTGACCCGAATCGGCATCCCACCTTGGCTACTTTCATGCCCGCCACCTATTTGTCGAAATGCTTCAATGGGCGACGCGTGGCGAGCACATGGCTGCCATGCCCGAGTGCGCGCCCCCTCCTTCTCTGCTGCTCGCCCAGGATCCCCCATGCCCACCTGTCGAAGTGGAGAGGCACCCCAACGCCTTCCTATCCCTCTCCACCCTCGGCTCGCTTTCTCCCTCGCTCTATGTCGGCTCCAGAGCGGAGGCACCATGGCCACCACTAGAGCTCTCTCCTTCCTCACGGTCTCGCCGCTCCAGTGCTTCTCCACCCTTGCTGGCTGCGCCCTAGTCATCCGCACGGAGCGCCGCTCCTTCCATGCACTTTTTTTCACGTGCCGCTCATGGCTATTCGTCCTGGTCGACGGAGCAGCCGGTGCTGCTGCTGCTGGCTACATGGCCAGGCCGCCTAAGAGTGGCTCGGGCCAAGCTGAGTGGTGTGGAGGATGCGGGAAAGCCACCTGGTGCTTCCCCACCCCTGCATCGTCGCCGACGAGGCCTCAGCCGGCCGGAGTTTTCGTGGCAACCAGGGACCTCGGGTTAGAATATGAAACAACACAGGGTTCCAGATGCAAACCACAGACTTATATGAATAGTGCGTCTGGACTGCGGCTTGATCTGTGGAAAACTCAGGGTTCCCGAGGCAAAAGTGTTTTTCTTTTTCTTTTGTTTTAGCAGATTTCTAGGTGAACTTTGGAAATCCATAGAAATTCATAGAAATTCACGAGGCAAAAGTGTTTTTCTTTTCTTTTTGGAATCCTTGTGAAATTCTCTATGCAGTAGATCTATAATATGGCATGGTTTAGTTTGAAGTTTTAGTCGTAAAAATAGATTTATGCAGTTCGGTTTTAACTGCTTGTTATATTTGTCTTTTTCATAACTGATGTAGTATAGCTCAAAGAAATGTGAAAATATGGTGACGTGATTTCCATATGACAATTGATAACTGGTAATTGTTTCATGAATTTAGGAATGGTAGATTAAGAGTTATAAAAATAACAAATGCCCTGTGTTGCTTTGCTCCTATTCTGAGTAGGTCTGCATGTTTGTATTGTTTGGCTCTATTAAGTTGTGAATCTTGCCTGGATGAAAATATATGAGTTGTAGTACTTTTCATAAGCTTTCCATAAAGATAAATAGTACAATTTTTGGTTAAGCACATATTTAGTTATAGTGGTTTAAAGTACTGTTACAGTTTCTGTCTAAACCCAGACAGAATTGCATTGTTTGTTATGTGAGACCTTGTTAATGGTAGATTTAGCTCTAGATATTTCTAACAAAGTTGTTCAACATTTATTAATATTTCTAGAAAGTACACAACCATAATTTATGGGTATATGAATCTCATATTATAGCTGTTTAATTTGGCACGACAGATTCTGTCCATGTTTTGGACAGAGATGTCTTTATGGGGTTAATTGACCTTGTTAACTGTGGATTCATATTTAGATGATAATAAGAAAGTTGTAGGTAACTTTATGAGCCTTCCAAAAAGATAAGAATCATGTTTGCTGGAGTTCTACAACTCCAGATATGCTTCCTTGAATTGCCTATCAGTTTTCTGTTTGTAATTGTACTTCTACTGTTTGTCAGCATGAGCAGTTTTATTTATGCAATTAATTCCAAGATATAAATAATGTTTGCTGTGAAACTTGTATATTGAAAAGATGTAGATAATTTACTAATATATATTGTGGTAAAGTTTCATATCATTTGGCTAAGTGGTTTGTGAGTTACAGTAGTATGAATTTTATCCTTTAAAATGCTTGTTCTCTGGAAATTCCTAGACCAGATTATATGGTCATGCATGTTTGACTTGGTTAAATTGTTAATCATGCTAATATGATTGAAGATGAATTGTAGATAATTTGATAATATTTCCAGAATGTCCTATTGCATAGTTTTTGGAGTTGTGTAACCCCATTTATGATTTATTTACTGAGTTGCTGCAAGTATGTCCAAAATTGCTAAAAATGCATGAATTCTTGATTGCTTTACTTGGTATGTGCAAAAAGTGATTCATATCTTTAATGGGGATTAAGTAATACACTTGTAACCTTGTAAAACTTGTTTCATGATTTATATGTTTGCTCTATATAATTGGTTGTGTGATGTTAGCTAAATAAATTTAGATGCTTGTGTCTTGCATACTTTTGTGTGATGCATATTGTGTTATTATTCTTCATATTTATGCACTTGCATCTTGCATCTCATCTAGGTGCGCTAGATGAATCACGTGAAGGTCATGGTGTGGAATCAGACTAGAAGATGGTGTTTGGTTGACCCATCCTGAAGGTGGAAGGACTGAGAAAGTGTTGTGACCTTAGATGTCACCAAGACGGAGCAACTAACTGAACTGACTCAGTGATGATCTCAGGCAAGCTCCGGAGCATTATAAGTCTCCCACTACTTTTGAATGCAATGTAGAATATATGTTATATATGTACTGTTGCATTAAGTATTGGAGTTGGGTGAAACCCTTGCTGCATATAACACTCCTTGTATAGCACATATACCTTTAACCCTATGTAGATTCGGCATCGAATCTAAATGGTTAACCATGCTTAGACTGGTAGAAGCCAGGTGAAGTCCTGTCACCTGAGCGAGATAGGTGGATACCTGAAAAGGTTGGCTATATATGATATCATGGAAATTGTTGACGGTCCTTAAGTATAAAATTTAATCAGCAAATAAACAAAGAAAAGGATCCAAATGCAATCGACACCTAGACATAGGGTTTTATCTGACAGAATTCCACGACTTTTGGTGTTTGTCTATTTCTGCAGGGGGTTATCAGGAATTATGGAAGAAAGGCCCACATGTCGGGTTTACATAGAGATATTAACGTGCTGCGCAATTATCCTACATCTAGAAGAGTCCAGAAGCCACGGGAACGAACGGGAGACCGGACGGGCTTGGGGGCAGGGCGCCCGCCCTCCCCCCTTGGGCACCCGCCCTAGCCTCGGAGCCAATCAGCTTCTATCTCGCGGATCATGCTCCACCGACCTAAAGGATCAAGGAAAACCATGCGATTAATGTCGGTTTGATCCGACGGCCCACATTCACTTGGAAGGACTATATAAGCAGACCCCCTGGCCCCTGGAGGAGAGGACCTCTAACCCCTAATTCATTATTCATCTTGGGAGAAGAAGCCTCTCATCAAGCCGTAGAGCCACCACATCAATTAGATCTCTAGTTTAGCATAACTACATAGGATTAGAACTAAAAGGAGTCAATCTTCGATTGGTTTCCGGATCTATCAAGAGGATTCTTGGTAATTCCTCTACTGTTCTTCAATTGTTCATCTTTGTTCTTCAATATAATGGATATGACTTTGCTCTACTTCAATATATTGATTATGACTTTGCTCTACTTGTTTATATTTGCAATTATATTGTTCTTAGTTTATCATAGTAATATGCTTGGCTTAGTTAGATTGGAATTATATACATGTTTGGGATCGTGTATCATTTATCCATGTGTACAGTGGGTAAATGATAAGTATTGTGTAGGCATGGTGCCTATACCGTATTTATCTGCGATTGTACCCTTTATGCCGGATCACGGGATAGTTCGTGGTAGTGACAGCTCCATTGATTCTTATATAGTCCCCCTCTCGTGTATAGGGCTGACAGAGCAACATTATTACAGGGGAGTGATTACGATGTATCTCATCTTCTTTGATAATATCACTATGCATAGGCGTAGTCCTTTCTCGCAATGATTGCTAAGTATAATTGCACTAACTATGATATGCTAGACTGTATAGTTAAGAATAACTTAGGGAATATTCTTGTAGATCATCCTAATTCCATGCTAATGACTTGCTAGAATATCTATTGAGGTGCTTATCATATTTATATGTGGCTAAGTTATGCTAATCAGATTAATTATCTTTGTCACCATTCATACTTTATCTATATCTTATGTGACACTTATCCTTGTATGAAAGAGATAGATAAATGCTCTCAATTATACATGCAATGATAGATACTCAATCTTATATTCCATTCCATAATTAACATTGATGTTTAGCAATCCCTTCCCAGTGGTAAAAATATAAATAACGATACCTGGAATACTTCCCGGTTAAAATGCTACATCGGTATTAATCTGTGCGCTTGCAGATCTCATTTATTATTTATTTTGGAAGAGCAATTGCATATTTCAATACCGCGTCTCTTATGTCATGCTGGGGATGACAACTTGGCTTAAGTGGAATAAGGGATAGGTTTGGCATTTTTGGCGCCGTTATCAGAATTAGAAAGCTAAGTCTACTTTTGGTAATGACGTTAAGAATGCCCAACAAGCATTTTTGGCGCCATTGCCGGGGAAGGTTGATTACTAATCAGGAATGAATATGGAATTTTGAGTCATCATTCGCATCACTAATATGATTGAGATTATCAATTCTCTCATACAGTTTTACCCTGATATTTTTCTATTTTATCTTATGCAGGGTAATGTATGAATAGAAGACATCTTCCAGGAAATTTTGTTGACAATCCTGAAGCATTATTTAGAAAAACAAGAGCCAAGCTCAAGAAGAGATCATCAACACTTCAGCACGAAACTTCATCCAATCAAGAAGATCACCGAAGTTTCACCCGGAACTTGTCTTCAGAGTTCGAAGTCATGGCGAACAAATCGATCCGTGAGTTCTCAACTCCCACTACGGACAACATCCGTACTGGTCCTAATGCAGAGATCGACGGCAACTTTGAGCTCAAGCCTGGACTTATCAACATGGTGCAATCCAACCAGTTCTGTGGGAAGGCACACGAAGATGCTAGTGCTCATCTCCAACACTTCCTAGAGATATGCAGCACATTCACCATATTAGGAGTCCTTAGAGATGCTATACTACTTCGCCTCTTTCCATTCTCACTGTTGGGGAGAGCGAAACAGTGGTTCTACGCTACAGAGGAGAAGAATACTAAGTGGGCACTCTGCTCCACGAACTTTCTGGCTAAGTTCTTTCCCATGGGCAAGACCAATGCTCTCCGTGGGAAAATTACAAGTTTTCAGCAACAACATGATGAATCCGTTCCAGAAGCATGGGAGCGCTTCCAAGACTACATCCTAGAATGTCCCCATCATGGAATGGAGAGCTGGCTACTGATGCAGACGTTTTATCATGGGCTCGGCAACAGTGCCCGAGAGACCATGGATGCTGCAGCTGGAGGAGCATTCCTATCACTCACCATATCACAAGCCACAGCTCTTGTGGAAAAGATGGCGTCCAACCAAGGCTGGAATGAAGAAAGGACCCAGACACTCAAGAGAGGTGGAGGTATGCATCAGCTCAAGGAGGTAGACATGCTGTCTGTAAAGCTAGACCTCCTCATGAAGAAGCTCGATGATAGAGTTGGAGATAAGAAAGAAGTTATGCACATCTACGACTCTCACATGACTAGTGAGGAGTGTGGAGATACTGGACACTCAGGCAATCACTGTCCTGAGAAGCTTGAGGATGTGAACTACATCAACAACTACTACTACTACAACCGTCCTCAACAAAATTAAGGTTGGAATCAACAGAGGCCTAACTACTGAGATAATTATCAAGGTAATAATTCTTACAATAATAATAATAATTTTCCACCTCTGAGAGAGTTAGTGTCTAATCAAGTAAAGCTAATGGACAACTTATCTAAGAAATTGGCATCAAATGATAAAATGCTAGAAAATATAAATAATAGAATGGATAATTTCTCTACTGCCATCAAGAATCAAATTAGCTTTAATAAAATGATTGAATCTCAGTTAAATCAAATAGCTGCTGCTGTTCCTGCTACTAACCCCGGTATACCATCACAACCGGAAGGATTAGAATCTGCAAATATTGTAGACATGTTTGATATAGGTAACTACTGGAGTAACCCTGTCACTGAAGTTACTACTGACCTTCTGCCGGTCAAGAGAGGCGATCTAGGACGCCCCATCATCCCGATCTCCATCGGCGTGGTGGACTTCCTAGAAGCACTCTGCGACTTTGGCTCTAGTGTCAACATTATGCCCAGGGTACTCTATGAAAAAATCTTTACATATCCTTTATTAGAAACAACCTTGTGTTTGCAGTTTGTAGATCAGGCGTTAAGTTTCCCAAAGGGAATATTGAAGAACCTCTGTGTCCGAGTTGGTACCTTGTACGCCCCAGCAGACTTCGTGGTGATAGAGACCGGTAATGATGAGAGGGCACCCATCATCTTAGGGAGGCCATTCTTGAACACCTCAGGAGCTGTCATCTACGCTAGTGCTGCCAAGATCAGTTTCTACATCAAAGGAAGGAAGGAGACGTTTTCCTTCAAGAACAAGACTACAAAAATCCTAGAGCAATCTCGACATGAACGAATGAAGAGGACCAATAGGAGGAACATGAACAAGCAAGTGTGGACCGAGTCAGCTAAGATGGTCACTGCAGTTCAAGGAGGTCAAGATCGTCGACTCAAGTCACCGTTTCTGACCAAGAAGGACGACCTAGGTATGCCAAGCATAAACTGCTCCATCAATGGGTACAACTTCTACAAGACACTTTGCGACACTGGATCGGGCGTCAACATAATGGCCGCAGTCACCTATCGGCTCTTGTTCGGAACCATGCCCCTAAAACCGACATACATTCAGCTCCAGATGGCAGATCAGACATTCCGAAAGGTTGAAGGTATAGTAACTGATGTCCCTGTCAAAATAGACGATCATTTTGTCCATACAGACTTTCAAGTTATTGACATGGGAGAAGACGAGTACGATCCACCCATCATCCTTGGGAGACCTTTCCTCAACACTGTTAAAGCAATCATCTACATTGGAACTGGAGAAGTCCACATGCACTTCCCCTCAGAGAAGGTACACCGCTATTTTACTAACCCTAATTATATAGTTGAAGACTCTAAGCAGGTCAGGACAAGAAGAAGACGACACAACCGCAACTAGAGGAGGCAAATCATCAAGGACGGATGGGCAGACTACGAAGGAGTAGTAAGGTCGGAAGACATACAGCTTGAACAAAATTATCTGGAGGAGACCGTAGCACCAAGTCAGGTGTGGAGAGAGAAGATAACTATACACGAAGAAGAGGCGCTGCCGGAAGCACCGACTACGCCACCCAACGAATCCCACGACAAGTGAGAAAACGGAGAGTCCCGTTCGGAGGACTTAAAAACACCGAATGCCTTGCCAAGAGGCAAACTTGGTAGTTATCCTTTTCCTTTCAAATTATTTAAAATAGTTTGTTTAGTTAATCATGTTCATACTATCCTAAAAAGACAATAAAAATGTTAAAAAAACAGTAAGCCCCATGTGAGTATACGAGTGGCATAAAACCCATAAGTACATTCACTGTGGTGGCATAAAAATAAAATAAATATTTTTCTGCTCTATAAAATGAAAATATAAAAATAGAGAGTAACATTTATTGAGGAGGCTCAACATGATAAAGGCAAGATATTTATGCTAACACCTAATCAGTTCCACAAAGCTTTGTTGTCTATTTGAGCTCCACAAAATTCTAGGATCAAGAAGACTAGCAGACGGAGGACATTCTAATCGCTGTCAGGGTACTGCCAACTTTCAGATACACCTCTGCCACCTGCTAGCTAGATCAGAAGAAATTACGTCAAAATTCAGCTTGGAGGAGAGCACCCCCATTTATCCCGCTAAGTATTTCTATCTACATTTATATTTATACTATATTAAAATATAAATATACATAACCATGGAAAACCAAATAAAGATTTTGTGCTTATATATATATCTTTTGCTTAGTGTGCTTAATAAATAAATAAAGTGGCTATGCTAAACTGAATCTTAATAATAAAACTCTAGCATGGATATGATGGATAGTTGCTCTGCCTAATTTTCAAATTTGAGTTCTCTCTAGTTTAGACATAACTGTTATAATTTAAAGCTTGCTCTAAACCTGAACTTGTAGGAAGAGAACTTGATCTGAAGTCTAAGTTGTTAACAGATATGATATGGGAAGGTTGAGCTGCTGTTTATCTGTTCGTAGAGATGCTAGAAATTTGGAGAATTTTATCTTTGAAAATCTTTAAAATAACACATGATGAGTTCCTGTATGATGAGAGTTTAAATTCCTACCACATCCATATATACATGCTTGCTAAGACTTTGAGCCACACATTTACTTTTTACTCCTTATGAGCATTGAGTGTGGTCAAGCTGAGTAGACCCTTAGGAGCTTGTCATGTGGTTAAATCAAGATTCACTTGCACGTTCACTTACACATGCTACTTCTACTCCGGGAGTACGCATCCACATATATCCACTCATTTCCATCTCCAGAACAACCCAAAAGTATTCTACTCCTAATCCGGGAGAGAATAGCCAAAAATATTTCTGTTTTCCCCTGTGAAATAAATGCTCAAGTTATCTTGGTTACTACCACTTGCTATATTATTTCAGGAGATGAGTGCTCTAAAAAAAGAGAAGAAGAAAGGATACGAGGAAATAAAAAGGGGCAAGTGCCCGGAACCTCAAAAGAAAAGAAAAAGTGAGACGAGAGATAAACATGGACAAGTGTCCGATAGTAGAATTAGGGGTATAGGATACCCACCTGAGAGGAAAGAAAAAGAAAATGTAGAGCATCTCATTCTCCCCAAAAAAGTTTCAAAAGAGCAAGAAAGGTATGTAACCCCTCAAAAGAGCAAAAGTAGAATTAGACTTTCACCATTGTTATGACCATCATCACCATACACTATTTATTCGCCACACATGCACATCTTGATTTGACTTATTGACTTGTTTCTATGGATCAATAGTTTGACTATGCAATAAATATCTTGTAAGTATGTATACTTTATCTCCCACCTATGAGCTCCAGATATAAAAGCCTTATTAGAGTAGGGTGAGAGAGAAGCCAATGTCACTATGCTTCATACTACAAATACCACATACCCAGAGAGAAGGCATGTACCATCACTGCCTTCGTAAGGATCCAGAAATACCACAAAAGAGAGATCTGAGAGAGTCATACAAGGAATCTCTGAGTTTTATTTGAAAATCTGCAAAAACTCTAGAGCTATAGCTGATCAAGAATAAAAGACATGGCGCTTGACTAGACCGTTCTATCTTTTAACTGCTCAAGACAGAAATGATGGTTACAAGACCCATGGTGAAAGGTAAAATGAGTAAGTTTTAAGTCTTGACAGTTTACTCTAACTCAAAGATGAGACCTTATTTGAAAGCATGTGTACCGTCAACTTTTAAAGGCAATACAACAACTTCTGATCCATCACTGAGATTATTCTTGCTCAGGGACAAGCAAGAGGTAAGCTTGGGGGAGTTTGTTGACGGTCCTTAAGTATCAAATTTAATCAGCAAATAAACAAAGAAAAGGATCCAAATGCAATCGACAAGGTTTTGGTGTTTGTCTATTTCTGCAGGGGGTTATCAGGAATTATGGAAGAAAGGCCCACACGTCGGGTTTATATAGAGATATTAACGTGCCGCGCAATTATCCTACATCTAGAATAGTCCAGAAGCCACGGGAACGAACGGGTGACCGCACGGGCTCGGGGGCAGGGCGCCCGCCCTCCCCCTTGGGCGCCCGCCCTGGCCTCGGAGCCAATTAGGTCAAGAGGATTCTTGGTAATTCCTCTACTGTTCTTCAATTGTTCATCTTTGTTCTTCAATATTATGGATATGACTTTGCTCTACTTCAATATATTGATTATGACTTTGCTCTACTTGTTTATATTTGCAATTATATTGTTCTTAGTTTATCATAGTTATATGCTTGGCTTAGTTAGATTGGAATTATATACATGTTTAGGATCGTATAGCATTTATCCATGTGTACAGTGGGTAAATGATAAGTATTGTGTAGGCATGGTGCCTATACCGTATTTATCTGCGATTGTACCCTATATGCCGGATCGCGGGGTAGTTCGTGGTAGTGACAGCTCCATTGATTCTTATATAGTCCTCCTCTCGTGTATAGAGCTGGTAGAGCAACATTATTACAGGGGAGTGATTGTAATGTTTCTCATCTTCCTTGATAATATCACTATGCATGGGCGTAGTCCTTTCTCGCAATGATTGCCAAGTATAATTGCACTAACTATGATATGCTAGACTATATAGTTAAGAATAACTTAGGGAATATTCTTGTAGTTCGTCCTAATTCATTGGTAATGACTTGCTAGAATATCTATTGAGGTGCTTATCATATTTATATGTGGCTAAGTTATGCTGATCAGATTAATTATCTTTGTCACCATTCATATTTATCTATATCTTATGTGACACTTATCTCTGTATGAAAGAGACAGATAAATGCTCTCAATTATACATGCAATGATAGATACTCAATCTTATATTCCATTTCATAATCAACATTGATGTTTAGCAATCCCTTCCCAGTGGTAAAAATATAAATAACGATACCTGGAATACTTCCCGGTTAAAACGCTACATCGGTATTAATCTGTACGCTTGCAGATCTCATTTATTATTTATTTAGAAGAGCAATTGCATATTTCAATATCGTGTCTCTTTTGTCATGCTGGGGATGACAACTTGGCTTAAGTGGCATAAGGGATAGGTTTGGCATTATTGGAGCCGTTATCAGAATTAGAAAATTAAGTCTACTTTTGGTAGTGACGTTAAGAATGCCCAACAGAAATAACCAAGTGATGAGGATGAATAATTAGAGACCGGGTGGGACGATTATAGAGAAGTAACAAGACATGGAGGTCTTGGGTGCCTATCTATCCCCACCTGTGTCGATTAAGGACCGATCGTTGACGGTCCTCTTGTCATGTTGAACGCATGCCCCACACTTAGCTGGAAGGATAAGTCATTCCGACCGCGAAGAATGAACACTATCCAGGTCGAGAGTCGAGCCGCCATGCGCTGTATTGGTGATGGTTCAGGAGAACGACGAGGGCGCGGTGCGCAATCTTGGTATACCTTGGATACCTCGATCGCCGGAACGGTCCTCGGGTACTGGCGGTGCCTGCTGAACCCACGATTTGGTCCTGGATAGTGCAATATGGTGACCTGTAGCTCACTTTGGCCGGTGAGTGTGGTTTGTGTGGGGAATAAAATCGCCAGCTGGTCAGAAATCGATTCGAATCGCTATCGCTCCTGGATAGTGAGCACTTGACATGAGCCCTGTCATCGTAGTAATGTTTATGGAACACTTGGACAGTTATGGTATGATGATGTTGGAAATGCCACATCGAATATGGGTACTACTGTTGTATCTTAATCAAGTGATTGCTCTAGTATAGGTGCTAATATAGATGACAGGTAATGATTATTAACTTGAGCTCAATACCTAAAAAGTTACTTATCTATAACCTAAGCTTTTTATGCAAGAAGTGTTGTCAAGCTAGCCCCACCAATAAAGCCTTGTATACTCCTTGGTGTCATATTATTTCTGGTTTATGACGGGTAAGTCTAGCTGAGTACCTCGTCGTACTCAATGTTTATTCCCACTTGTTGTAGATTGTGATGTATCATGGCTACTACAAGAGTTGGATGACTCCTACCATATTAGAGGAGTAAGATCATGGGCATGATCCTTCTTAGTTACCTCATCTATGTTGCTTTTGTTGGAGTTGACCTAGATACTGGCATGTATTTGAAATAAGGGCAATATTAGTTTCAAATTTCTTTGCTTCCGCTACTTTTCAACTGAAGTTGTAATAACTATATTGAACTCCAATGTATATAAAACTAGTTGTGAAATGGATGTAACATGTGACTTGTTATGTTGAATCACTACGATCTTGGCTTGTATGATGGTTGGTTTGAAATCCCTCGTAATTTCACGGACTACCGGGTTTATGAGAGTTCGATTATGTTAAAGCAACTGCTTTGGCGGGAGTTTTTCATAGTTGATCTCTTGTAAATTGGACGGTTCTGTTACAGCTGGTATCAAAGCAAGGTTCAACATTAAAATTGTCATATGTCTATTTAAAACAAAAGATTTTGTTTTATAAAATCAGTTTTTGACAACTTATAGCTATTATAGATATAGGTGTGTTCAAATCTAAAAAGGTTTTATCTAAGTATGCCACTGGTCATTTCCTTTATGCCCAATTAAGGACCCTTAGGTGGCTTATTTAATTACTAACTTGGGGGTTTGTGCATCATATTGCTATTTCGTTGCTCATACAACGTGCAATAGTATGAGTGCCATTCATTTGAATGGTATTGTATGGATCATTTTTCCTCTACGCTTTGGTAAGTGTGAGCTATGAGAGCATGATCGGATACACCGCCGATCTAGGGAAGTGCTTTTGGTACTGGATCATGTGCACATTTTACATGTGCCTATGAATAGGTACCGCATGATGGGTGATTCCGTCCTTAGAGGCAATGCCGTCGCTAGGACGATGATGTGGGTAGTAGCACTACACATACAGGTATGGCGATACACGTGTGTGGAGGGCATAGCTATTAAATCTTGTACTGCATGTTTCATACTATGGGTGGGCTAAAATGAATTTTCTGTAGGTACACTAACCACAAATGCGTAAATTGAATATTACGACTAGCTATATGTCGAGAGTGTATGTGTTATGCCACCGACATAGAACGTGATTGCCACCTGGTAGTTTTGTGAGGACGAATAGGACGAAGCATGCATCATCATGATTGTTGTCTTATGTATAGCTATGCTTCTCTCACCTTTGTTCTAATAATAAGTAACATGGGAATCAATGTGGTGTCACCTTGCTTATCTGTGCGTTAGACAAAATGCTTTACTCCATGTTGCTTGAATAGCTATAATTAAAGATAGGGTGTAATTTGCTTTGTTTTGCATGTTGTGGTCGATCTGTGCACCCTGTCCGTATGATGCACATCTCTAAGATGACTAGTCTTTTAAACATAAGTTAAAATTTGTTTTCACGACTGGAGAAGAAACATACACCTTTCTAGTAAAAGAAAGAAAAAGATAAAAACACTTTACCATCATGTTTTGTATGTTCATGTGTACTAGTGTTGCTTTAGATGATTGCTTGATATCTGCAAATTTTGTGCTTAGTAATGATTGTTGGCGATTGTGTGATTGATGTTCTCACATGTTTGCTTAAAACCATGATGCATGAGTGGATGTGTTGTTAACTAGGTAGTGTCGTAGTTGTTACCTTTTTGTCCTTAGTAAGCATGCAAGTGTTGAAGAGCCTTTGAACAGCACTGATGTCACTTTAATCTCATGGTTGTCTCCAAGTAGATTCCATTGATAAAGAGCTTGGGTTTGGGCATGGTTGTTAGCTTTTGAATGTTGTGTATCCATTCCCTAATCTGATTCATGATCCCAAGCTTATCTCTCCTACATGCTTGCATATGTCATGGGTGTCTTACTTCTATGTATCAAGACCCTGCCCTAAGAATTCCTATTAGATCTCTCTTCTCTTTGTCATGCTAATCTGTTGCTGCATGGATCTACAAAAAATCTTTTCCATGTAGATCATGATGTTGTTTTAGCAATTGAACCCCTAATCTGTGTATTGATTCCATCTTTTATATCTCAATCGTTTGATCTCCAACTATCTTGAGTCCTAGAGTGTTTATCTGTCTTAATCTCATGTGATCTATATTCTCTAGTACTATGTTTAATCTTTAAATCACCTCCTTGTGGACCTCTAATCTCATGACTATCTCAGTTTGATACCCCTCTGTTGCAAAGTGCTCGCTGCTATGCAACTCAATTTTTACCATGAGAGATTTCCATTGGGTTGTATGTTTGGTAATGGTGCCTTGGTTAATGATCGATGGTGCCGTGAGGAAACCGAGAGCCCCTTGTGGCGGCCGACACATGGTTGTGCTACTCGGCACGCACTGGTATCATTGTTGCTAGCCATGCTCCATTATAGAACTACACCAATGTGTCATCTCATCATGAGTTTGTCCTTAATTATCTATCCAGATTTGATCAGAAGATCCTTACTTCACGTGCAAGTAAGAGAACTTCCTATATACGTTTGAAGAATGGGTCACTGACATAAACATTGACAGACTGCAAGAGGTGGTAGACAAGTGACACTATTTAACTATCCCTGCAATGATGATGGCCATTTAATGAGCAACATTGGTCATCCACACCGAACCAAAAGGACGCACGACACTTAATGTTGGACAAGTTATTTGTTGAACAAGCATCAGTCATCACCGTTGTGCTTATGATCTAGTTTTCCTAAGTCTTTATCTTTATGTGCATCATGGTGATACGACTAAAGTCAACCATCTTTATCATGAATCCTTATCTCCTGGCTTTGAGGGTGACTAATGGTTAAGCGTCAACCGCAATTGTTGTGGTTAAGTGTGGGGCTTTGGAAATTTTAGTGGTAAAAGCCAATTGATTGGGTGCTAGTAACAAGGCTAATCTCAAGCAAGGTAATGATGGATTGACAGCCATGAAGGATATATTTCATCAAATAGTGAATTAAACTTTAGAGTTGAGAGATGTCTTGTCAGTCCAAAACACTGTCGTTTCAGCATCGAACAAGTTTAGTATGTATATGTTCTGCCTACACAAATGGTGCCCGTTAGAGCTGAATTTTGATCAAAGGTCTTAAGACTCATGGATCTGTAATTCTACCAAATTTCATGGAAATGTGAGTGGTGTTTGTTTTGGTGCCATGGATTACAATATGGGCAATGTCTTGCTGTATAGATAGTGCTTATATGATGAAACTAGATTCTTTGTACCGATTTGTGCCAATGTGAGTCAAAAACAATTTGAAAGGTGTCAATCAATAGATTGTCAATATCAGAGCTACCGACTGATCCTAAAAAGGAAGCCTCAAAGGCAACTGGATTGGTTTTGCCATGGTACAAGTCAACTTAACTCTTATGCAACTGCATCATGAAGAAAGGTCATGCTTAACCTACTTGGTGGTACCCTATTTCTGTAGTTGGTTGAACACTTGAAACTGTTGGAGACCTATAGGCCCCACTATCATCCTTTGTCAGTAGTGGTTATCCAATTCTTACATGCCTTGGTTACCTTCTATGTGTTACCCAAAAAGTTACATCTGATTCAACCTAGATAACTGTTGTTGTTTGGATACAAGAATCCCCTTAAAGTAAATGATCATGGAAGATGTTGAACCAACAAAGTCAGCTATCACATTCACCGTTCTCTTAATCGGGTGGTAAGTACAATGTGGTCATCACGAAAAGAGAACTACATGCGTGGAATGTTGTAATCCAACCATTTTGGTAGAGGACTGCTTTTCAAATCTTGTGAATGAGCATGGAACCACTAATGAGCAACCCTTAGAAGCTTGTGACCTGGTGCAAAGTTCTTATGGCTTGTATTAGTTTCACTAAACAAGCTAATGGTACAGGTGGATCCTGATGCTCTAACCCACCGTTTATACACGAGAAACAAAGTACATGGAACAGTGTTATCTTGGATTCCTCCCAAAGTAACAATACTCACTGAAGTCAAACAAAAAGGGAGATTCTCTAGATAAAGGTTTACCATGGAGGGCAAGTATCAGAAAATGTTTGGATCAAGTTAGCTTCTCTGATGTTCTAAGCTAAGTCGCCCACTACTACCACTGATATTGGGAGATGTGCGACATTGTTTTCTTTCCTTGAAAGTCTTTTGCACCGAATCTCGGGACGAGATTCTTTTAAGGGTGGAAGCTGTAACACCCCAGGTGTTTGTCACTTGCTAAGTACTAGGTTTGAGCTCAAACATGACAAGTTCAATGGTAATAAAAAGGTCAAATTCAATCTATGAAAGATATGCTTGGATGATGAACCTTTACTTACATATAGGCCCTTCTTGAAAGATATGCTTGGATGATACTAGTGGAACATTTTTTTCATGTGTCTCATATCCATCCCAATCTATGTTGGTCCGTGGAAAAGTTTGGTGAAGTTTGGAATCAAGAAGTCACATGAAATGATAAGTTATATCCTTGTCGGAATGGCTCTATTAAGAAAATAGAATCATGGGTCATCAACCAACCCTTGCCAACTTGCTCATATGACTCTAGATGAATTATACAACAAAAGTCATGAAGGGTTCATGTTGAGCTTATGCCAAGGAAATGCTTCAATTGGCCTAAAACCCTATTTGGACCTTTATCAGGATACTGCTTTGACCAAAGTGAAAGATTGACTTATGTTACCGTTATGAGGTTTGACCCTAAATAAAAGTGGTAGTTTTGCTTCTGTATAAGAAACTTTATTCAAGGGTCAAGAACCAAATCAGCCTGCAAATAGTTCAAACAGAGGCTCAAAGTTTGAATCAGCTGCAGCTTTTTAGCCCTGAGAAATTTGAATCAGCTGCAGCTTTTTAGCCCTGAGAAATAATTCTAAGTCCCTGGAAGTACAGCAGTGAGTTAGCTCCTTCGTGACATTTTATTATCCAAATTCATATGGTAACTCAATTAGATTCCTTAATATGAGTTGGAGTACTCTTCTTGATGAAAGTAATGGATCAAGTTTCATCAAATTTGGAGTTCATTTGGATATCTAAAAATAGCTCCCAAAACAGCAAAAGTTTATTTTATCGCTAAACGGACATCGACCCGTTGGCATGCCGTGTTATCGTGTTTTTGTTAAGCAACTCAAGTTGGTCCAAAATAAATGTTGTGGATAATTGTTTGGAGAAGGTCATGTAAAAAGTTGCATCAAGTTTGACATGGGTTGGACCATCAACTCTTGGTTTCCACACTCGTGACTTGGCATCTAATTATCTCTTAATATATTGATCTAATGGCCAAGCACACTTAATGAAAGTTGTAGAGCACGGCGAGATAAGCAAACTTCATTTTGGGCTCGTGATCCAATTCGGCCCAGAAGTGGCCCGAATCGGCGTCCCACCTTGGCTACTTTCATGCCCGCCACCTGTTTGTCGAAATGCTTCAATGGGCGACGCGTGGCGAGCACGTGGCTGCCATGCCCGAGTGCGCGCCCCCTCCTCTGCTGCTCGCCCAGGAGCCCCCATGCCCGCCAGTCGAAGTGGAGAGGCACCCCAACGCCTTCCTATCCCTCTCCACCCTCGGCTCGCTTTCTCCCTCGCTCTATGTCGGCTCCAGAGCGGAGGCACCATGGCCACCACAAGAGCTCTCTCCTTCCTCACGGTCTTGCCGCTCCAGTGCTTCTCCACCCTTGCTGGCTGCGCCCTAGTCATCCGCACAGAGCGCCGCTCCTTCCATGCTCTTTTTTTTCACGTGCCGGTCATGGCTATTCGTCCTGCTCGACGGAGCAGCCGGTGCTGCTGCTGGCTACATGGCCAGGCCGCCTGAGAGTGGCTCAGGCCAAGCTGAGTGGTGTGGTGGATGCGGGCAAGCCACCTGGTGCTTCCCCACCCCTGCATCGTCGCCGACGAGGCCTCAGCCGGTCGGAGTTTTCATGGCGACCAGGGACATCGGGTTATAATATGAAACAACACAGGGTTCCAGATGCGAACCACAGACTCATATGAATAGTGCGTCTGGACTTCGGCTTGATTTGTGGAAAACTTAGGGTTCCCGAGGCAAAAGTGTTTTTCTTTTTCTTTTGTTTTAGCAGATTTCTGGGTGAACTTTGGAAATGCATAGAAATTCATAGAAAAATTGTAAAATAGGAAATGTGGACATTTTGGAATCCTTGTGAAATTCTCTATGCATTAGATCTATTTATGCAATTAGGTTTTAACTGCTTGTTATATTTGTCTTTTTCATAACTGCTGTAGTATGGCTCAAAGAAATGTGGAAATATGGTGACATTCTTTCCATATGATAATTGATGTCTGGTAATTGTTTCATGAATTTAGGAATGGTAGATTAAGAGTCATAAAAATAACAAATGCCCTGTGTTGCTTTGCTCCTATTCTGAGTAGGTCTGCATGTTTGTATTGTTTGGCTCTATTAAGTTGTGAATCTTGCCTGGATGAAAATATATGAGTTGTAGTACTTTTCATAATCTTTCCATAAAGATAAATAGCACAATTTTTGGTCAAGCACATATTTAGTTATAGTGGTTTAAATTACTGTTACAGTTTCTGTCTAAACCCAGACAGAATTGCATTGTTTGTTATGTGAGACCTTGTTAATGGTAGATTTAGCTCTAGATATTTATAACAAAGTTGTTCAAAATTTATTAATATTTCTAGAAAGTACACAACCATAATTTATGGGCATATGAATCTCAAGTTATAGCTGTTTAATTTGGCATGACAGATTCTGTCCATGTTTTGGACAGAGATGTCTTTATGGGGTTAATTGACCTTGTTAGCTGTGGATTCATATTTAGATGATAATAAGAAAGTTGTAGGTCACTTTATGAGATTTCCAAAAAGATAAGAATCATGTTTGCTGGAGTTCTACAACTCCAGTTATGCTTCCTTGAATTGCCTATCAGTTTTCTGTTTGTAATTGTACTTCTACTGTTTGTCAGCATGAGCAGTTTTATTTATGCAATTAATTCCATGATATAAATGATGTTTGCTGTGAAACTTGTATATAGAAAAGATGTAGATAATTTACTAATATATATTTTGGTAAAGTTTCATATCATTTGGCTAAGTGGGTTGTGAGTTACAGTAGTATGAATTTCATCCTTTAAAATGCTTGTTTTCTGGAAATTCCTAGACCAGATTATATGGTCACGCATGTTTGACTTGGTTAACTTGTTAATCATGCTAATATGATTAAATATGAATTTTAGATAATTTGATATTCTTTCCAGAATGTCCTATTGCATAGTTTTTGGAGTTGTGTAACCCCAGTTATGATTTATTTACTGAGTTGCTGCATGTATGTCCAAAATTGCTAAAAATGCATGAATGCTTGATTACTTTACTTGGTGTGTGCAAACTGTGATTCATATCTTTAATGGGGATTAAGTAATACACTTGTAACCTTGTAAAACTTGTGTCATGATTTATATGTTTGCTCTATATAATTGTTTGTGTGATGTTAGCTAAATAAATTTAGATGCTTGTGTCTTGCATACTTTTGTGTGATGCATATTGTGTTATTATTCTTCATATTCATGCACTTGCATCTTGCATCTCATCTAGGTGCGCTAGATGAATCACGTGAAGGTCATGGTGTGGAATCAGACTAGAAGATGGTGTTTGGTGGACTCATCCTGAAGGTGGAAGGACTAAGAAAGTGTTGTGACCTTAGATGTCACCAAGACGGAGCAACTAACTGAACTGACTCAGTGATGATCCCAGGCAAGCCCCGCAGCATTATAAGTCTCCCACTACTTTTGAATGCAATTGAGAATATATGTTTTATATGTATTGTTGTATTAAGTATAGGAGTTGGGTGAAACCCTTGCTGCATATAACACTCCTTGTCCAGCACATATACCTCTAACCCTATGTAGATTCGGGATCGAATCTAAATGCTTAGCCATGCTTAGACCGGTAGAAGCCAGGTGATGTCGTGTCACTTGAGCGAGATAGGTGGATACCTGAAAAGGTTGGCTATATATGATATCATGGAAATAACCAAGTGATGAGGATGAATAATTGGAGACCAGGTGGGACGATTATAGAGAAGTAACAAGACATGGAGGTCTTGGGTGCCTATCTATCCCCACCTGTGTCGATTAAGGACCGATCGTTGATGGCCCACTTGTCATGTCGAACGCATGCCCCACACTTAGCTGGAAGGATAAGTCATTCCGACCGCGAAGCCTGAACACTATCCGGGCCGGGAGTCAAGCCGCCATGCGCTGTATTGGTGATGGTTGAGGAGAACGACGAGGGCGCGGCGTGCAACCTTGGTATACCTTGGATACCTCGATCGCCGAAATGGTCCTCGAGTACTGGCGGTGCCTGCCGAACCCGCGAATTGGTCCTGAATAGTGCAATATGGTGACCTGTTGCTCACTTTGGCCGATGAGTGTGGTTTGTGTGGGGAATAAAATCGTCAGCTGGTCAGAAATCGATTCGAATCGCCATTGCTCCTAGATAGTGAGCACTTGACTTGAGCCCTGTCATCGTAGTAATATTTATGGAACACTTGGATGGTTATGGTATGATGATGTTGGAAATGCCACATCGAATATGGGTACTACTATTGTATCTTAATCAAGTGATTGCTCTAGTACAGGTGCTAATATAGATGACAGGTAATGATTATTAACTTGAGCTAAATACCTAAAAAGTTACTTATCTGTAACCTAAGATTTTTATGCAAAAGGTGTTGTCAAGCTAGCCCCACCAATAAAGCCTTGCATACTCCTTGGTGTCATATTATTTCTGGTTTATGATCGTAAGTCTAGCTGAGTACCTTCTCGTACTCAGGGTTTATTCCCACTTGTTGCATGTTGTGATGTATCATGGCTACTGTAAGAGTTGGATGACTCCTACCATATTAGAGGAGTAAGATCATGGGCATGATCCTTCTTAGTTACCTCATCTATGTTGCTTTTGTTGGATTTGACCTGGATACTAGCGTGTATTTGAAATAAAGGCAATATTAGTTTCAAATTTCTTTGCATCCGCTACTTTTCAACTCAAGTTGTAATAACTATATTGAACTCCAATGTATATCAAACTACTTGTGAAATGGATGTAACATGTGACTTGTTATGTTGAATCACTACGATGTTGGCTTCTATGATGGTTGCTTTGAAATCCCTCGTGATTTCACGGACTACCGGGTTTATGAGAGTTCGATTATGTTAAAGCAACTGCTTTGGTGGGAGTTTTTCGTAGTTGATCTCTTGTAAATTAGGCGGTTCTGTTACAAAAGTCTAATTCTACTTTTGCTGCTGTTGACACCATTTTTGGACACGTATCTTTTGATACGCATCTGGAGTTAATGAGATGTAGATCAGTAGATGGAACAGTGGTGGTCAGTCTGCAGGGAAGTTGCCGGTAAAGGTGGCTGCTGATGAGAAACAATCGGATATGGCCAAGTCCAGAAGGGGTGGTGTGTTCGTGCCGATGACCAATGACGGTGTTTGCCGATGACTATGGACGGGTAATCTGCCGATGACTCTGAAGAAAAGCGCGGAAGTTGTCGATTGATTCATGGTGGTATCCCGATCGGTTACGGGGGTAGTTTAATGTTTTCCTTAGTTATTAGAGTTCATTTTGTATACGGTTTCTATTTAATTTGGAATTTGAGTCATAGTCATGTCTGGTTGTAGTTCTTTGGACAGGGTATAAATATAGACCCTAGGGCAATGTAATGAGAAATCTATCAATCAATCAAACACAAGTTTTTACTCATATTCCAGCATCTACTTTTTCGACGACTTCGTCATATTTTCTTTTTACTATGAGTTCATAGGAATTCATCGAGTCAAACTCGACGTGTTCTCAAGTTCTGCATGATCACCTCTTGGCCGTGGCATCTGGGCGTGTCGCTGTTGTCGGGACCAAAGTGGTCGAGTTACCACCTTTGTCAATTGTAAGGTCAAATCGGCTGGCACGCCTTAACGTTTGAATCGGGTATTAGCCCTTTGTGTTTGCAGATCAGTTTTTGCACCAACAGCTCCCTTGAAGGAATACATACCTTTTTTGCACTTTGAAGCTTTTGAAAGGACTAAGATGCTCGATGTTGACGGTCCTTAAGTATCAAATTTAATCATTAAATAAATAAAGAAAAGGATCCAAATGCAACCAACACCCAGACTTAGGGTTTTATCTGACAGAATTCCACGAGTTTTGGTGTTTGTCTATTTCTATAGGGGGTTGTCAGGAAATATGGAGGAAAGGCCCACACGTCGGGTTTACATAGAGATATTAACATGTGCAGCAATTTTCTATCATCTAGAAGACTCCAGAAGCCACAGGAACAAACGGGAGGCCGAGCGAGCCCGAGGGCAGGGCGCCCGCCCTCCCCTCTTGGGCGCCCGCCCTGCTACAGGAACCAATCAGGCTCTGCCTTGAGGATTATGCTCCACAACCTTTGAGGATCAAGGAAAACCATGCGATTAAGGTCGATTTCATCCGACGGCCAACGTTCATTTGAGGGGGCTATATAAGCAGGGCCCCTAGTCCCTGGAGGAGGCATCCCTATTCATTATTCATAGCCAGAGCAAAAGCTATGGTTTGGAGATGAGAGCTCTCCTCTCTTCTCTACACTAGAGTAGATCTAAATAGTAGCGAGATGGAGAGTGAGGGAGGATTGGAGGAGACGCCGGCCTGTCAGTTCTTCGTCTGGTTGTACTTCGCCATGATCAAGCTCTAATCAAGCTTGCTCATGGGATGACTTTGGTAATCTACTTCTATTTTATTATACAATCCATGTATATTATGGTTCATAACTCTTCTGAGTACTTTTAATTTATAGGACCCTATAGGTTAGAGTTGTAGTATAGGTGTAAGCATGGTGCTTAGACCTAGATTACTTGTGGATATCCCCTGTCTAGCCGGATCGTGTGGTAGGCCGCGTAGGTGACAGCTACGTTGGTCCTCTATAGTCCACCTCCCGTTAGCAGGACTGGTAGGGTTTATCGGCCTATGGATAAGCATCCTTTGTGGTGTATTCTTATCACGTGGTTCGTCCCAGACATAGACATACCCCTTTGAAGTAGAGAAACCATAGTTATCCTCTATTCTCCTACCATCGCCCATATACTAGATTGCTCTACACTCTATTCCCATATTATCACCCATTGTTATCTTACCTTTAATACTGTTCTTATTAATTTCTATCATCTTTCCTATTTACACCTACCTATCTATCTAGGTTAAGTTAGAGCGTAGATCAGTTCTCCCGTTTCCCTATGGATACGACAAAACCTTTAACCGGGTAAAAGCTACCACGGTATCCGTGCGCTTGCGGATTTATCTGTGTGCGTATAAATACCATAGTAAACTCTAGTGCTATGCTGGGGATGACAACCTAGTATTCAAGTGGTGTTAGCAAGTGTCAACAAGCTTTTTGGCACCGTTGCCGGGGAAACGGTTGCTGAGTTGACTACGAACTAGCTTAATCATTTTCTAAAAAATAAATAAATATATTTTTCCTTTTATCCTTTGCCTTATCTCTGCTATTCTTTCTTCTTATCTAATCCTTGATCTCTGGTCTATCATGAATTCAAATATGTCTATCTATGATTTTTTAGACCTACGGGCACACATCTCGAAGCACCAAAACCTTCAAAGCCTATCATAGCATCTAGTTTTGAGATAGACCCCGAATACATAGAATTTGTTCAAAAACAACCTTTCTCAGAAGAAGGTGAAGAAAACCCATACACACACCTAAGAGAGTTTTATCGAGTCTGTGACCTCCTTCGCATAGAAGGCATGTCCGATGAGACCCTTAAATGGAAGCTCTTTCCGTTCTCTTTAACAGGAAAAGTTAGACATTGGTATAAACTCAAAGTAGGGAGTGTTCATGGAGATTGGAAGGAGTTATATAATAGTTTTCTTTTTAAATATTTTCCAATCTCCAAAGTGGCAGAACTTTGGCGTGAGATTACTTCTTTTAGACAACTGGAAGAAGAATCTCTTGGCCCAAAGCTTTCTATTCCAGAAGAAGTTCTTCTATTTCACTTTTTTGAGGGCCTTAGTAGGAAAAATAAGCAAACCTTGAATACAATCTCTAGAGGATCCTTCTATCACCTACCTGCTAGTGAAGCTAGGGATTTAATTTATTCATTGAGTGGAAAGTTTCCTAGCATTTATATCCCTGAGAAAGAGAAAGAACCAGTTCCGAGACAAGAAGAAGAAGTTTCGATTGCCAGGTCACAAGCACTTCAATCCCAAACTTTAGCTATCGATCCTAAACCATCAATACCCCAAAATTCTCCAAGGGAGGAAGGAATTCCGACCTTAAATCTTTCAGATACTGATGGTTTAGACTTCTGGTTCCAAAAGAGACTTTCAAGCATAGATAATTCAAATCCTTGCAATGATGGTTCTCTTAGAGAATGTCCTCGTTCCTGTTATGAAGAAGTCAAGGATGACATATCAAGTGAAGGAGAGCTAAGCCATATAGAAAATTCTATCTGCTCCCCTTCCATGCTCACAAGTTCTAAATCCATCCTTGACCTTAGAGATCCCTCTTATCACTCTCCTTTCCAGTCTCATGAGGATCCTAGCAATTCACCAAGACAACCAAACCTTAGGAGTCATGAAGACCATAAGGATGACATGTCAAGTAATGCCATAGAAGGAGATCTAAGCCATATAAAAGATTCTATCAGCTCCCCTGCTCGATCACAAGTTCCAAATGGCTGGAATGTGTAAAATGGATGGATAAGGAACGATCCTTATTGGATTCTGACCTTGGCTCAATTTTAGATGTTGAGTCTTTAACTCCCCTTGAATATGATATTCATCCATCTATAGAAGAGGACATAGACGGGACCAATCCAAGAGAAACTCTGAACATTCAGATTAGAGACGAAGATAACATTAATGAGCATGGAATTTATTTCATAGCCACTTCATTTACTCCATGCTCATATGAAACATCTTCCCAATCTACTGGTCTCTCCAACATCACCACATTTGAGATCTCCAACCCCCTCTTCCTTTCTATTTACAAAAACATTAAAAGAGTGGTTGTCGATGCATATGTCTATAACAAATATTGCAGATCTCGTTGAGCTAATCGTGATATACAAAGGTTGGCGTCGGAGGGGAAACCACTTCGCCAACATAAACTGATGGTCTCCCATGGACAAGCTTAGTGTCCTAAAATAAGCGCTTATCAGATCGTAACATGACCTTGCCATATTGCCTTGTGTATTGAGCATATAAAGATAATTGTGAAAATATTCCTTCAGGTATTCTTGTCACTAACCTTTCTAGGATTGGAGCAAGAAGATCGGATGAATGACAAGCACAAGATATGTCCAACCAATCATCATTGAACACTGAATTAAATTCATCCAAACTTGAATTTTGCAAAATTCAAGCTTGGGGGAGTACCTTACATAAAAACATCCTTTGCCATGTTGCTATGTTGGTTGTCCCTACCTTTGAGACATGCTCAATTTTTGAAATACTAATCACACTACTTCATCTCCACTTGAGTATATCTCTATAAATGCCATCACGCTACCTTTGTTTATGCTAGTAAGTGTTAGTTTGGAAGTACTGCACATACTTCTATTGGCATTTAAATTAAGCATGGTGCTTATGTTAAACAGCCTTCCTGAATCTGATTAGACATGGAGTCTAGTTCGGTTATTGAACTAAAAAACTACTTGTGTAGACATTGGTATATTTTGTCGGACTAACCCCTGCAGAAAAACTTTCAATATCAATTTGGGAAGTCTTGAGATAAACTCACATCGGAGATGAAGAGAGAGACACATGAAGTGTAACAATTTGCACAAGAAGGACATAGCTCATTCATCATAGAGAGATGATCCATGGAAGGAGACAATGTACATAAACAAGATACACAACCACTATGAATGGGAAGCTTCCACAAGGTGAGATGGTACCATCACTCTTCAATTAAGGTAACATCTTAAGATATGTGACTATCACTTTTATAAGCTTCTCCTTGGGTCTAGCGTTCACATAAATAAAGAGACAAATATGTATGATTTATAACTCCAAATTAACCAACCCAACTGATTCAGCATGTTTAGTCCTTTAATCTTTGTTCCTAGTACTACCTCCATGATCCCACACTCCTAATCATATGAGCTAAAATGTTGCACATTCAATCTTTGGGAAGATATAAAGAAAAAGATATATACATAGATAGATTATCTTTCCATAAGGTTGAGCGATCTGATCTGACAAATGTTTTAAATGCTACACTCATGAACTTATCACCCATCAACTTTGTCTTGCTCCCTATGCTTAAGGATAGAGAAGAATAAATATACTTTTGGTTGTGTTGGTGTTTTCCACCAACAGGACCCATGCACTTGATCTCTGCCTTGTCTCTATGAGCAGGACACATTGTGAGAAACATGGAGGATTTTTCAACTCCCAGACTCTACCAAGTGAAGGACCTGGATCTACGAGCACAAACACACTGAGCAAGATACTGCCAACGCCGCACTTCAAACTGCTGGGCAAACGAAGAACATGGGTGACACCGTATCAAGAGGTGCAGACGTCAAGGTCCACACCTGAATCAAATGACGCACCTGAAAAATGAACACAGTGAGAAGTCTTGTTCAGAAGACTTAAAACATTGAACCCTCGCCGAAAGGTAAAATCGGTAGTTATCCATATTTGTCCTTTCTGCATTCCCTTTTCCCATAAATTATTTACTTTCCTTAAATGGCTTGTTAGTTAATCATGCTATCTTGAAACAAAAATAAAAATGTTAAAAATAGTAAGCCCCATGTGAGTATGCTCATGGCATAAAACCCATAAGTACATTCACTGTGGTGGCATAAAATAAAATAAATATATTCCTCTCCTATAGAAATGCAAATATAAAAATAAATTTATGGTCCTACCAAAGAGAGTAATATTTATTAGAGGAAGCTCAACATGATAAAGACAAATAGATTTTATGCTAACACTTAACCAGTTCCACAAAGCTTTATTGTCTATTCGAGCTCCACAGAATTAAAGACTGAAAGAAGACTAGCAGACGGAGGACATCCTAATCGCTATCAGGGTGCTGCCGACATTCAAATACACCTCCACCACCTGCTAGCTACATCAGAAGAAAATTATGTCAAAATCCAGCTTGGGGGAGAGCACCCCCATTTATCCAGCTAAGTGTTTATATTCGCGTTTATACTTTACTCAAACAATAAAAAGATGCATAATAAAAAAACCCAAATAAAGATTTTGTGCTTATATTTTTGCTTAGTTTGCTAAATAAATAAATAAAGTGTCTATGCCAAATTGAACTCCAATGATAAACTCTTACATAGATATGATGAATAGTTGCTCTGCCAAGTACCTAGTTTTCAAATTTGAGCTCGCTCTCAAGTTTAGGCATAACTATTATAATTTAAAGCTTGCTCTAAACCTAAACTTGTGGGAAGAGTACCTGATCAAAAGTCTAAGTCGTTAACGGATATGATATGGGAAGGTTGAGCTGCTATTTATCTGTTCCTAGAGATACTTGAATTCTAGAGAATTTTACCTTTGAAAATCTTTAAAATGTTGCATGATAAGTTCCTGTATGATGAGAGTTTAAAATCGTACCACAGCCATATATACATGCTTATTAGACTATGAACCATACATTTACTTTTTACTACTTATGAGCATTGAGTGTGGTCAAGCTGTGTAGACCCTTAGGAGCTTGTCATGCGGTTAAAATCAAGATTCACTTGCACGTTCACTCATACATGCTGCTTCTACTCCGGAAGTACGCATCCATATACATCCACTAATTTCCATCTCCAGATTCACCCAAAATTATTCTACTCTTATCTAGGAGAGAATAGCCAAAAACATTATCCTATCCCGGTTATTCCCTGTGAAGTAAATGCTCGAGTTATTTTGGTTACTACCACTTGCTATATTATTTCAGGAAGGTAAGTGCTCTGAAAAAAAGTGAATATGAGGAAATAAAAAGGGGCAAGTGCCCGGAACCTCGAAGAAAAGAAAAAGTGAGACGAGAGGTAAAAATGGACAAGTGTCCGATAGTAGAATTAGGGGTATAAGATACCTACCTGAGAGAAAAGAAAAAGAAAATATAGAGCATCTCATTCTCCTCAAAAACCTTCAAAGTGCAAGAAAGGTATGTATCCCTTCAAAAGAGCAAAAGTATAATTAGACTTTCACCATTGTTTTCACCATCATCACCATACACCATTCATTCGCCACACATGCACATCTTGATATTGACTTATTGACTCTTTTCTCTAGATCCATGGTTTGACTATGCAATAAATGTCTTGTAAGTATGTATACTTTATCTCCCACCTATGAGCTCCAGATATCAAAGCCCTATTAGAGTAGGATGAGAGAGAAGACAATGTCACTATGCCTCATACCACAAATACCACATACTTTGAGAGAAGGCATATACCATCATTGCCTTGGTAAGGATCCAGAAATACCACAAAAGGGAAAATTGAGAGAGTCATACAAGGAATCTCTGAGTTTTATTTTGAAAATCTACAAAAAACTCCAGAGCTATAGTTGATCAAAGAACAAGAGACATCAAGCTTGACTTGACCATTCTATCTTTTAACTGCTCAAGACATAAGTGACGGTTGCAAGCCCCATGGTGAAAGGCAAAATGAGTAAGTTTTAAGTCTTAACAGTTTACTCTAACTCAGAGATAAGACCTTGTTTGAAAGCATGTGTACCGTCATCTTTCTAAGGCCTTGCAGCAATTTCTGATCCATCATTAAGTCTATCCTTGCTCAGGGACGAGCAAGAGGTAAGCTTGGGGGAGTTTGTTGATGGTCCATAAGTATCAAATTTAATCATCAAATAAATAAAGAAAAGGATCCAAATGCAACCAACACCCAGACTTAGGGTTTTATCTGACAGAATTCCACGAGTTTTGGTGTTTGTCTATTTCTGCATGGGGTTATCAGGAAATATGGAGGAAAGGCCCACACGTCGGGTTTACATAGAGATATTAACGTGTGCGGCAATTTTCTATCATCTAGAAGACTCCAGAAGCCACGGGAATGAACGGGAGGCCGAGCGGGCCTGGGGGCAGGGCGCCCGCCCTCCCCCCTAGGGCGCCTGCCCTGCTATAGGAACCAATCAGGCTCTGCCTCGAGGATTATGCTCCACCGCCTTTGAAGATCAAGGAAACCCATGCGATTAAGGTCGGTTTGATGCGACGACCCACGTTCATTTAAGGGGGCTATATAAGCAGGGCCCCTGGCCCCTGGAGGAGGCATCCCTATTGAATATTCATAGACAGAGCAAAAGCTAGGATTTGGAGATGAGAGCTCTCCTCTCTTGTCTAAACTAGAGTAGATCTAGATAGTAGCGGGATGGGGAGCGAGGGAGGATTGGAGGAGAGGCCGGCCTGTTGGTTCTTCCTCTAGTTGTACTTCGCCATGATCAAGCTCTAATCAAGCTTGCTCATGGGATGACTCTGGTAATCTACTTCTATTTTATTATGCAATCCATGTATGTTCTGGTTCACAACTCTTTTGAGTACTTTTAATCTATAGGACCCTATAGGTTAGAGTTGTAGTATAGGTGTAAGTATGGTGCTTAGACCTAGATTACTTGTGGATATCCCCTGTCTAGCCAGATCGTGTGGTAGGCCGCATAGGTGACAGCTACGTTGATCCTCTGTAGTCCACCTCCCATTAGCAGGACTGGTAGGTTTTATCGGCCTATGGATAAGTATCCTTTGTGGTGTATTCTTATCACGTGGTTCGTCCCAGACATAGACATACCCCTTTGAAGTAGAGAAACCATAGGTATCCTCTCTATTCTCCTACCATCGCCCATATACTAGATTGCTCTACTCTCTATTCCCATATTATCACCCATTGTTATCTTACCTTTAATATTGTTTTTATTCAATTCTACCATCTTTCCTATTTACACCTACCGATCTATCTAGGTTAAGTTAGAGTGTAGATCAGTTCTCCCGTTTCCCTGTGGATACGATAAAATCTTTAACCGGGTAAAAGCTACAACGGTATCCATGCGCTTGTGGATTTATTTGTGTGCGTATAAATACCATAGTACACTCTAGTGCCATGCTGGGGATGACAACCTAGTATTCAGGTGGTATTAGCAAGTGTCAACACTCAACTTTTTTTTCACTCAGGTGGGAATCTTTGTACCCCTAATTCTACTGTTAGACACTTGTCCATTTTTACCTCTCGTCTCACACTTTTTCTTTTCTGAGGTTGTCGGGCACTTGCCCCTTTTTATTTCCTTGATATATATATTTTTTTGAGCACTCATCCTTCTTAAACAACAAAGCAAGAGATATTAGCAAATATGACTGGAGCATTATTTCACAAGGAATAACATGAATATGAGAATGTTTTTGGCTATTCTCTCCTTGATAGGAGTAGAATAATTTTGGGTGAATCTAGAGATGGAAATCAGTGAATGTGAATGGGTGCATAATTAGAAGCAGCGTATGTGAGTGGAGTGTAAGTGAATCTTGATTTAAACCACATGACTAGCTCCTGAGGGCCTACACAGCTGGACCACACTCAATACTCATAAGATGTAAATATCAGTGTGTGGTTCCTTAATCTAGTAAGCATGTATATAACTCGTCATATAGGAACTCATCATGAAGCACTTCTAAAGGATTTTCAAAATAAAACTCTCCAGAATTCTAGCATCTCTAGGAACTGATAAATAGCAGCTCAAACCTTTCCATATCATATCCGTCAACGACTTAGACTTTAGATCAAGTACTCTACCCACAAGTTCAGGTTTAGACTAAATTTCAAATCATAACAGTCATGCCTAAACTGGAGAGAGAGTTTAGATTTGAAAACTAGGTACTTGAAAGGAATTACAATAGAGCAACTATTCATCATCTCCATGTAAGAGCTTATCATAGAGGTTTATTTGAGCATAGCTACTTTATTCTCTCCTATTATTTATTAGCAAACTTAAAGACTAAACAGAAACATATGAGTAGGAAATATTTATTTGGATTCCTATGGGTATGCATCTTTTTGGTAGAGGATTCATAAGTCAAAATACTTATCTGGATATATAGGGGTGCTCTCCCGAAAGCTAGATTTTGACATAATTTCATTTGATGTGGCTGGCTGGTAGCAGAGGTGTATTTGTCGGAGCGACTGTTGAGACAATACTCTGACAGCGGCTAGGATGACCTCTGTCTGTCGGCCTTCTTTTGATCCTTAGATTCTGCGGAGCTCAAATAGACAACAAAGCTTGTGGAACTGATTAAGTGTTAGTCATAAATCTCTAGCTTTGATCATGTCGAGCTTCCTCTAATAAATTTTATTTATTTAGTAGGATCATACAATTATTATTTTTATATTTTTATTATAAGATGAAAACATATTTATTTTATTTTTATGCCACCATGGTGAATATCCCTATGGATTTTTACACACCACTGAATTATTCACATGGGGCTTTAAGTTTTATGATGCAGTGCAATAGAAAAATATTTTTATCTTCTTTTGTAATTAAATGGTAATGCAGAAAAGGTAAATATGGATAACTACCAATTTTACCTCCCGACAAGGGTTCAGTGTTTTGAGTCCTCTGAATAGGACTTCTTACCATGTCATTCCTTTAGGTGCATCCTCTGATAATTGCACTTCTTGATATGAAGGCTCCCATGTTCTTCTTTTGCTCAGCAGTTCGAAGTGAAGCGTTAAGTATGGAAGCTAGCAACATCTTGCTTAGTATGTATGTCCTCATAGATCCAGATCCTTTACTTGGCTGAATTCGGGAGTTGGAAAACTCTTCCATGTTGCTCAAAATGTGTCCTGCTCATAGCGACAAGGCAGAGATCAAGTGCATGGGCTCTGTTGGTGGACACCAACAGAACCAAAAGTCTATTCATTCTTCTCTAACCTTAAACATAGCGATCAAGATAAAGTTGATTGGTGATAAGAACAGAAGATGAGTATTAAAAACAATTGTCAGATCAGATCGCTCAACCTATGAAAAGATAATTTATTTATGATCTTCCTTTATATGACTATCATCTTCCAAAGGTTGGATGTGCAACATTATAGCTCATATGGTTAACACAATGAGATTCTAAAAGTGGTTCTACTTAACATGCTGGGTTAATCAGGTTGGATCAAACAAAGCTGTAATTCTAATATGTTTGGCTCTTCATGTATATGCATACCAGAATCAAGGTGAAGCTTTTTAAAAGTGATAGTTGCTAGAGATGCTACCTTAATTATTGAAGAGTGATGGTACTGTATCACCTTATGGAAGCTTTCCTTGGTTCGTGGTTCTATGTCTTGTCCATGTACTTTTTGTCTTCTTGTTCCATGGGTCTCATCTCTCTTTGATGAATGAGCTATATCTTCCTTGTGCAAGTTGTTGAAGCTCATGTGTGTCTCTCTTCATCTCTAGTGTAGTTTATCTCAGAACTTTCCTAGTTTGATATCAAAAGTTTTCCTGCAGGGGTTAGTCTAACAAAATATCCAATATTTACTATAGCATACTATTAGTTCAAAAATCAACCTAGACACCACATATAATTTGACTTAGGAAGGCATTTTAACCATGCATAATTAAAAGCCTTTGAAAGTAAGATCACCACTCCTAAACTAAGCACCATGCTTCATTTAAGAGATGAATGAAACTACTCCAAACCTACGCATATACTAAAGCAAACAAAGGTAGCATGAAAACATTTAAGAGGTTTACACATGTGATTTGCATTCAACAAATTGAGCATGACTTTAAGGTAGGCACAACCAACATAGCAACATGGCAAAGTCTGTTTTTATGTAAGATATTCCCCCAAGCTTGAATTTTGTAAAATTTAAGTTTGGATGGATGTTGCATGATGATAGGGTGGACATGCATTGTGTTTGTCAGTCCTTCGATCTCTTTGCTCCAAACTTGGAAAGGTTAGTGACAAGAATACCCAAAGGAATATTTTCACAATTACATTTTTATGCTCAATACACAAGGCAATGTTGCGAACAAGTGGAAACTCATGTTATGATTTGGTAAGCGCTAATTTTAGGACACTAAGCTTGTCCTTGGGAAACCATCAAATTACTATTATGTTGGCGAAGCGGTTTCCCCTCCATTACCATCCTATTTATACCTATCTCAAGATCACAATGACATTTGCAATATTTATTATAAACATAAGCATCAACAACCACCCTTTTAAAGTTTTTATAAATAGAAAGGAAGAAGGGGTTGGAGATCTCGAATGCGGTGAGGTTGGAGAGACCAATTGATTAGGGAGATGTCTCATATGAGCATGGGTAGGATGAGGTAGTTATGGAATAGATTCCATGCTCATTGATGTCATCTTCGTCTCCAATCTGAATGTTTGAAATTTCATCTAGATTGGTCTCATCTTGGTTCTCTTCCATAGATGGATGAATATTATCTTCAAAGGTAGTTAAAGACTCACCATTTGAAATTGAGCCAAGGTTGGAAAGCATTAAGGTTTCTTCCTTGCCCATCCATTCTACACATTCTTGCCATAGTCGTAGCATCTCTTGATCATCCTCATGGTCTTCATGACTCCTATGGTTTGGTTGATTGCTAGGATCATCATAAGACGGGGAATGAAGGGGATAAGAAGAATCTACAAGGTCAATGATGGGTTTAGAAATGGGTTCATGATTTAAGAACATAGAAGGGGAAAAGATAGAATTTTCAATGTGGCTTAGCTCTGCTTCTATGGCATCACTTGTAATGCCATCCTCGACTTCTTCATAATAGGAATCAGGACATTCTTTAAGACAACCCTTCTTGCAAGAATTTAAATTATCCCTGCTTGAAAGTCTCTTATGAAACCAAAAGTCTAAACCACCAACATTTGAAGGATCTAAGGTTGGAATTACTCCTTCCCTTAGAGAATTTTGGGGTATTGATGGTTTAGGATCGATAGCTAAATCTTGGGATTGGAATGGTTGCGATTTGGCTATCGGAACCACCTCTTCTTGTTCAAGGACTGATTCCTTCTCTTTCTCAGGGATTGGCTTCTGAATGCTAGGGCAAGGAGTCTTTCCACTCATTTTATCAATCCAATTCCTTGCATCACTAGTAGACAGGTGAAAGAAAGATCCTCCAGAGGCTGTATTAAGGGATTTCTTATCTTCCCTACTAAGGCCCGCAAAAAAGTGTTCCAAAAGAACATGTTCTGGAATACGATGATTTGGGCTAGTGAGAGTAAGGTCAATAAAGCAATCCCAAGATTTATCAAGAGATTGTTCTTCTAGTTGTCCAAAAGTAAGAATCTCATTCCGAAGATCAACCTCTTTGGTGATTGGAAAATATTTTAGATGAAAATTATTGTGTAGCACCCTCGAATCTCCTTGAAAACTTCCTACGTTGAGTTTATACCAATGTTTAGCTTTTCCCATTAAGGAGAATGGAAAGAGCTTCCATTGAATAGTCTCATCGGACATGCCTTCAATACGAAGAAGGTCACAGATTCGTCCAAACTCTTGTAGGTGTGTATATGGGTTTTCCTCATCTTCTCCCAAGACAGGTTGTTTTTGAAGAAAGTCTATGTATTCCGGGCTTATCTCAAAACTAGATGTCGTGATAGGCTTTGAAGATTTTGGTGGTTTGAGGTATGTGCTCGTTAATCTACCATATTGATAGATAGGAATGTTGTCATCCATGGTAGACAAGAGATAAAGAAATAGGTAAGAAGAAAGAATAGCAGAGATGCGGCAAAGGATAAAGAGGAATGAGGATAAAGAATATGAAAAGATAAGAAAGATTTATAAATATATATATTTTTATTTAAAAAATAAATGATTAAGCTAGTTCGTAGTTAACTCAGCAACCAATTCCCCGGCAATGGCGCCAGAAAGCTTATTGGGTATTTTAAACGCAAACAGATAAATCCGCAAGTGCACGGATACTGTTGTAACATTCACCTATGAAGGGTTGTAAATATCGTATCCACAGGGAAACGGGAGAATCAACTATGCTCTAACTTAACCAGAAAGGATAAGTGCGTGAAAATAAAGTATATGGTAAGAACAAGATAAGGTAAGATAAAAGGTAAGACCAATATCAAAGGTATAGGACAATAATCTAATATAGAGGCAATAATAGGAGAATAGAGATAATAGCTATGGTTTCTCTACTTCTAATGTTGGCAAGGAGCTATGTTTATGTGATTCAACTAGGGACAACTCCTAGTAGGCCGCAACAGAGTACCGAATCTACTAGGGAACAGACCCTACTGCCCTACAAATGGGAGATGGACTACAGAGGATTCAACGAAGTTGTCACCTTCACGATCTACCACCAATCCAGAATGTAGGGGGTATCCATTGTCTACCTAAGTCTAAGCACCATGCTGTTGTTGGTCGAAAACGTCAACTTTTATTAGAGCTTTAAACTTGAGGGAGAACATGAAAACATACTAGTCTAGGGTTTAAACTGATAATTTCCATGAGTTTTGCATATTCTGTATTTTCTAGGGTTTATTTCCAGAAAAGCAGAAAAGAGGGATTCAAGTGCATATTTACCACAAAATTTATCCACCACAAAAAAGATCACGAACGGGACGTGAGAACCGGGGCCTAGAGGCCGCCAGGTGGGGCCGGCTGGCTCCACCATGGCGCCGGCCGGCGCCCCCGTGTTAGGGTTTTGGCCCCCCTTCTTGAACCTTCCTCCACTACCTCCGAGGAGTCATCTTGGCCCTTGGTTAAGTCGGTTTGATCTTGCGGCGCATGTCGATCCCACCGGGCTATAAATAAAGGGGCAGACCCGCCTCCCTAAAGGTATCGTGTCATTTGGAGATCAATCCATCAAGAGTCTTCTCTAGTTCATCAGATCCTCTTTAGTTCATAGATTTAGCCTAGTTAGATTAGAAGTAGAAGAGTTCTAGTTCTTTAGTGGGAGCGTGGAGTTCGGTATAGCTCTAGTACCTTTCTCTTATTGTATTCAATTTTATGATTCAGGCAACATTGTTCTTAATCTCTTATATAGTCTTAATTGCAATAGCCATTATCGACTTTGATTATATGTCTAGGATAGTAGATTTGATTTTATTGAATCCATGTAATTGCTTGTATAGCGTTTACCTAATCATTTGGTGGGTAGATGGTAGACAATATTTAGATGTGGTGTCTAGATATCTTGTTTATCTGTGATGACACCCTGACGTGCCAGGTCATGTGGTAGTCCGCGCAGGTGACAGCTGCATTGGTTCCTGTGTAGTCCACCCCCATACGTAGCATGTGATTGTGATATAGGGTTGACTAAACAATGATTTCTAGATGTAATTTCACTAATTAGAGTTATTCATTGACGTAGTTATAGAATTACCTTAGTATTTCTTCCTAAGTTTATCCAATGGCTAGCTATTACTATGACTAGAAGAGCTCTGGTATTTATCTATTTATAATGACTGATCATTATTTATCTTATATCTTTTATCAAGTGACTTATCCCTAATATGAGTAGCATTCTAGTTAGGGTTTACCGTTCACATCAATAGTATAGTTATAGTTATAAGTCCTACATATAGACCATCCCTATGGATACAATATTTAAAACCCCCGGGTAAAATGTGACATTGGTTTGATATCTGTGTGCTTGCGGATAATCTTACTTAAATCTTATTTAAAGGAGTGTAGTTAATTTATACCAACAATCATTTTTGGTGCCATTGCCAGGGAAGGTAGCTAGGCAATTAAGGAACGTTGATAGACTTATACTCAATTATGCGATCGAGATAACCATTAACCCCTGCTCAAGCAGGATTACCCTTGTTTGTCTACTTTTGTATCTTATGTAGGGTAATAAACGACCGGTTTATGATCTTCCGGAATGCCCCCACAAAATAAGAAGAAACATAAAAAATCCAATGTTGGAGAAAGAGGTCGACGTCATAGGACTTTAATTCATATCTCAAGTGACGGGAACAAAGATGTTGCATCACTCACAATTACAGAAGGTGAGAAAGTCTTGCTCATGGACTTCAACAATTATGAGTAGTTATCTTTTATATTCCACTATATGTTTACATTAATCCAAATATTCACACTATTTAGTTTAAATTCCTTAGCCATAACTTGTTCTATTTCATATATTCATCTCACATGCATTATAAAAAAAACTCACCATGATCATGCTCTTTTATCTCTATGTGAATAAATATCTATAATGCTTTCATGTCACCTTTGTTTTCTATAGTATATGTTTAGGTTTGGAGTAGTTTCATTTATCTATTAAATAAAGGACGGTTGCTAGTTTAGGAGTGATGATCTTACTCTCAAAGGCTTTTAATTAGACATGGTTAAAATGCCTTCTTTAATCAAATTAGACGTGGTGTCTAGGTTGATTTTTGAGCCGATAGTATGTTGCAGTGGATACTGGATATTTTGTCGGACTAACCCCTACAAGAATATTTTGAATTAAATCTAGAAAAGTCAAGAGATAAGTTCACACTGGGGATGAATCAAAGCAGATGATAACTTTGCACAAAAAGTACAACTTGTGAGTACTAATATTTATTCATTTATCTTTTGTTACAAGTTATCTTTGCCTTGAACCATGCTAGATTGCAACAACAACAACATAAAAACATGATAGACATAATTTATGCTAAATAATCTTAAATCATATATCATCTTGATTAGCATAGAAGAAAATCAAAAAAAAGGATGGACAACAAAACCCGTATTTCAATCTTGCTATTCCCTAGGGTATGTGTCCATTAAAGTTTTGCAGGAAATAACAACCTTAATCTATTGGAGAAGAAGTTTTCAAATGAGCATTATCGCATGTCCAATAGACCCCAGCTCGTCAATTACAAATTAACCAAAGACATCAGAAAAAAAAGTTGATGAGTGAAGAGGATGTAATCTTCTATAGTTTCATTGAATGGTGAAAAGGCGAAGAATAAAAGGAAGGCCTTGCTCAGCAAGACCAGAAGCTCTCACCAACAGATGAACCCAAACCCTCCTCTTCCAAGTAAGTTCATCATCACTTACTTAGAAAGATGAAGATATGAGGTACGTTTGTCCAAGCCTCATGCAACAAGTAACTACAATTAACATCTCATACCATGTTGCTAATTTGTCTTGGTCATTTCTACCCTACTCTATGCTCAAACATAACTTGCTAATATATATATATAATAAAATGCTCTTGTGGTTCACCATACATATTCTCGGTTCTATGTGAATAAAAACCTTTAGTTTTGCAAACTTCCTTATTCTATTATAAGTATGCTTTAGAATATTAGTTAAAGATTATGAAAATCAAGCCTACTTATATAAGAATTTAGTTGTACATATAGACTAACCCTCTTACTTAAAAAATGTTTAAATCATATTAGGAGACTATTCGTAGAATCAATTCAAGGTTAAGAGTATGCTTCAAAATAATATCCTTGCTTTAACCTTGATATATAAAAAATTGAAATAGTATCATTGAAAACATGAGCTACAAATCAATCTTTAACTCTTAGGCAAACACTATCCATACTTTCATAAATAGTATATTCCTTCGGGTATGTGTTCTCCACTAACCCTTGCAGAAAAGACATAATGAGAGAGGCAGAAGGTCTGAAGAGTGAGAAAGGAGTACAACATACGAGACAATATGCTAATGAATAACCCATGATACAAGAAAAAAAGAGTGACCATTGAAATTCATCTACCCTTCATCATGCTCTAATGGAGGTAACATCTTAAGATAAGTGGTCATTAATTTCCTCTCTATCTTGGTATGCAATAAATGAAAATACAACATTGTTAGAGTTACAACTTAAATTGATCAACCTGATTAAACTCAACATGATTTATTCTCTAAGATTGTTCATAGCGCTATTCTTGTAATCTCAGTCTTAACCGAGTAAGCTAGAAATACTTCGTCTAGTATTCTTGATATATTATAAATATGAATAGCCTCTCTAATGGTTAAGTAACTTTAGTCTTTATCTCACAAGTTTAAATATCATATTTATACTTCTGATCCTCTCACCCATGATAGGAATGAACAATATGAATAATATCAATCTTATTGTGTCCAAGGTTAGAGGATAAATAAATTTCTAGTTCTATTGGTGTTTTCCCACCAACAGAGCCCATGCACTTGATCTCTACCTTGTCTTTATGAAAGTTTTCAGCTAGTAATAAGAATGCACATAAGATTGGCTTTGAGACGCCTACAATAGAAAGAAATAAGGTGGCACCGCTATTGGGAGCCACTAGTAGAGGCACCACCACAATCCTTACCATCAAGAGCAACTCAAAGTACTCAATGAACCACTACAAGGAGAAGTCGAGTTCAAAGGACTAAAAATATCAAACCCTCGCCGTAAGGTAACATCGGTAGTTATCTATATCTACTTCCTTACATTGTATGAGTTAATTTCTCTTTAGTATGTTTACCTTTCAATATTGGCAATGCATAGAAATAACAAAAAATAGTCTTGCATTAGGCTACATTCATGCATCTTTTAAAAAATAATATATATATTAAGTTCCATGTGAAACCCTTGTAGTGTAAAAGATGTAGGAGTTCTCACTGTGGTGGCCTATAGAACAAAAATATATATCATGCATTTGCACTTTATGCATATAAACCCATAAAATCCAAAAAAATATTAACCGAGCATCCTGCTACAATACTATTTTCTTAAAAACAATTTGAAACCACCACAACATCTAATCCTCTAAAAACAGTAATCATTAATGTTTTATAGTGTTTCCTTCTATCTAAGTTCTGTTGGTAGGCTTTAAATTCCGTACCCTAGCCATAATGTCAGATTGGTAGTTATCTAGTTAAGGTAGCATGCATTAGTAATTTTGCTTTAATACACCTAGTAGCATATTTATTTCTCTTAGCATATTAACACAAAATACAAACAAATATTTATTGCTTTAATTCCAACATCATAAATAACAAGCCCCATGTGAATAAACTTATGGTATCCCCTTATGAATATTTACTGTGGTGGCATAAAAAAATATAGCATTCAAATTTAAATTCCTGCATCATAAATAGAAAATTAAAAAATAAGAGAAAATTGAAATCCTGTTTAAATTAGACAACAATAAAGCTAGCTCATAATGGTGATACAGTTACTATTTGGCCGACCGCTAACCCATTAACAAATTCAAGCCTCGAGTTTTGGTTTCTCTTTGTGGAGAGTATTTATACAGGAATAACATCATAGCAAGGAGAGAATCTATCAGTGGCACCCACCAGGTCTGCTACTGGTTAGCTCACTCTAAAGGACATCTACACCAAGTATTGCAACCATTCAGCTTTGGGGAGGAGCATCCCCTAGTTATCAGGTAATTATACCTAAGTGATTTTTGAGTCTACATAGTTATAAAAATACCAAAAATATGTGGGCACATGAAGGTCCACAAGTCATAGAGTCTTTTTCTAATTTTATAATAAGTTAAGTGTCAGAGTCTATTTAGAGTCAGTCTAAACTAGAGCTAAACAAAAATTGATGAACATTAAAATTTTGTCTTGGAGATGATGAATAGTTGCTCTGTTATAATTCTTTACAAGTACCTAGATTCCAACGGTAGATTCTCTCGAGTTTTGGACATGACTGTTTTAATTCGAAGGTTTACTCTGAACCTACAACTTGTGGAGGCATTAGTTTGAGCTAAGTCTAGGTAGTTGGTTGATATGATCATTGAAAGTTTGAGCTCCTATTTATCTTATTCCTAGCATTATCAAGTTCAGGAGATTTATCATGAAAAACCAAAATCCTACATGATGACGTCTTGTATGACAAGCTTGAATTCCTACCAAAGCCATATATAATACACATTTAGAGTAAGGAAAACTTTTGCACATTTCTGCTGCTTGCTTTGCATTGAGTTTAGTCAACCTTTGTAGTATACCTTAAAGTCTTTATTGACGGTCCTTAAGTATCAAATTTATTCATCAAATAAATAAAGAAAAGGATCCAAATGCAACCAACACCCAGATTTAGGGTTTTATCTGACAGAATTCCACGAGTTTTGGTGTTTGTCTATTTCTACAGGGGGTTATTAGGAAATATGGAGGAAAGGCCCACATGTCGGGTTTACATAGAGATATTAACGTGCCGCGCAATTTTCTTTCATCTAGAAGACTCTAGAAGCCACGGGAACGAACGCGAGGCCGAGCAGGCTCAGGGGCAGGGCGCCCTCCCTCCCCCCTTGGGCGCCCGCCCAGCTCTGGCAACCAAGCATGTTCAACCTCGCGGATTATGCTCCACCGACCTAAAGGATCAAGAAGAACCGTTCAATCAATGTCGGTTTGATCCGACGGCCTAGATTCACTTGAGGGGACTATATAAGCAGACCCCCTGGCCCTTGGAGGAGGCACCCCTTGATCCCTATTCATTATTCATAGACAGAGCAAAAGCTAGGGTTTGGAGATGAGAGCTCTCCTCCCTTCTCTAAACTAGAGTAGATCTAGATAGTAGCGAGATGGAGAGTGAGGGAGGATTGGAGGAGAGGCCGGCGTGTCGATTATTCCTCTGGTTGTACTTCGCCATGACCAAGCTCTAATCCAGCTTGCTCATGGGATGACTCTGGTAATCTACTTCTATTTCATTATGCAATTACTATTCATGTATGTTCTAGTTCACAACTCTTTTGAGTACTTTTAATCTATAGGACCCTATAGGTTAGAGTTGTAGTATAGGTGTAAGCGTGGTGCTTAGACCTAGATTACTTGTGGATATCCCCTATCTAGCCGGATCGTGTGGTAGGCTGCGTATGTGACAGCTACGTTGGTCCACTGTAGTCCACCTCCCGTGAGCAGGATTGGTAGGGTTTATCGGCCTATGGATAAGCATCCTTTGTGGTGTATTCTTATCACGTGGTTCGTCCCAGACATAGACATACCCCTTTGAAGTAGAGAAACCATAGTTATCCTCTCTATTCTCCTTCCATCGCCCATATACTAGATTGCTCTACTCTTTATTCCCATATTATCACTAATTGTTATCTTACCTTTAATATTGTTCTTATTCAATTCTACCATCATTCCTATTTACACCTACCTATCTATCTAGGTTAAGTTAGAGCGTAGATTAGTTCGCCCGTTTCCCTGTGGATATGATAAAACCTTCAATCGGGTAAAAGCTACAACGGTATCCGTGCGCTTGCGGATTTATCTATGTGTGTATAAATACCATAGTACACTCTAGTGCCATGCTGGGGATGACAACCTAGTATTCAAGTGGTGTTAGCAAGTGTCAACAAGCATTTTTGGCGCCGTTGGTGGGGAAACGGTTGCTGAGTTGACTACGAACTAGCTTAATCATTTTCTAAAAAAATAAAAAATATATATAATAATAATATATATTTCCTTTTATCCTTTGCCTCGTCTCTGCTATTCTTCCTTCTTATCTAATCCTTGATCTCTGGTCTATCATGAATTCAAACATGTCTATCTATGAATTTCATAGACCTACGGGCGCACATCTTGAACCACCAAAATCTTCAAAGCCTATCATAGCATCTAGTTTTGAGATAGACCCCGACTACATAGAATTTGTTCAAAAACAACCTTTCTCAGGAGAAGGTGAGGAAAACCCATACACACACCTAAGAGAGTTTTATCGAGTCTGTGACCTCCTTCGCATAGAAGGCATGTCCGATGAGACCCTTAAATGGAAGCTCTTTCCGTTCTCTTTAACAGGAAAAGCTAGACATTGGTACAAACTCAAAGTAGGGAGTGTTCATGGAGATTGGAAGGAGTTGTATAATAGATTTCTTTTTAAATATTTTCCAATCTCCAAAGTGGTGGAACTTCGGTGTGAGATTATTTCTTTTAGACAACTGGAAGAAGAATCTCTTGGCAAATCATGGGACCGCTTTATTAACCATACTTACACTGGCCCAAAGCTTTCTATTCCAGAAGAAGTTCTTCTAATTCACTTTTTTGAGGGCCTTAGTAGGGAAAATAAGCAAACCTTGAATACAGCCTCTAGAGGATCGTTCTATCACCTACCTGCTAGTGAAGCTAGGGATTTAATTGATTCATTGAGTGGAAAGTTTCCTAGCATTTATATCCCTAAGAAAGAGAAAGAACCAGTTCCTAGACAAGAAGAAGAAGTTTCGATAGCCAGATCATAACCACTTCAATTCCAAACTTTAGCTATCGATCCTAAACCATCAATACCCCAAAATTCTCGAAGGGAGGAAGGAATTCTGACCTTAAATCTTTTAGATGTTGATGGTTTAGACTTCTGGTTCCATAAGAGAACTTGAAGCAGGGATAATTCAAATCCTTGCAACAATGGTTCTCTTAGAGAATGTCCTGGTTCCTGTTATGAAGAAGTCGAGTATGACATATCAAGTGAAGGAGAGCTAAACCATATAGAAGATTCTATCTGCTCCCCTTCTGTAACACCCTAGGTGTTAAGCATGCACTTAGTCTCATAAACCATCCATAAGCATTCTCATCAAGCATAGCATCACATGAGCATGTCATTCACTCAAGTGTGATTTTATAGGCTTTATTTTATGTGAATTAAATAGGGTAAAAATATTATGCTTGCTTCTAAATTTCTTGAAATGCCCAAATTAGGTTGGAATATGTGTTAGAAGATTTAAGAGTAATTTGGTGAAATTTTTGGAGCTATAGAATTTGAGAAATGGATTTTATACCAAAAATCCCTAAAATGAATTTATTAAAAACCTGGAACTAGTTTTAATTTGTGATTCAAATTCTATTTGGAATTTGAATTTTCTTATTAAAGAAAAGTTGTAGGGAATTTTGTGGGGAGCAATTCTTCTTTTTACCCCAACCCCTGAAAAGTTTTGCAAGGGCTTCAAAAATATTCTTTAAGCTTTTTAGAGAAAAGAAATTCAAAAAAAAGAAAATGGGGCAGGCGCTGCTGGGCCGACCCGCCTCCCTTTCGGCCCAGCCAAGCCGCACGGCCCGGCCTCCCCTCCCCTCTTTCCCGCGTGCGGACGCCCGCCTCGCTCCACTCGGCGCCGGCCACGTGGCGGCCGTACGCCGGCGTCGTGGACGCGGCCGACCGGCTTATCCCGGTCGGGACGCCACCCCGCGCCCCCAGGCACCCCCATTCTGTCCCCTCCCCACTCCCTCTCCTCCCCCGTTCGCGAGCGCAGCAGCAGCAGCGGCCGCGCGGCGCCATTGTTGACCGAGCTCCACCGCTCGCCGCCGGCCACGCTAGTAACCCATTCTCTGCGCCAAGACCACCACCGCGCTCGTCTTCGCCGCGGTAAGCCCCTGCGCGCGCTCTACCGAGGTGAGAGACCGCCGCGAGCCCTGAATCGCTCGCCGCAGTTTCCCCGACCTCGTCGGAGTGCTCCACCACGTCGAAACCTGCTCGTTTCTGCCTCGTTTCTCTTGCTTTTGAGCGCGTTAGGTTCGTAGCATGGTGAGGAAGCTCGGACGATTCCCCACGCGCGTTCTACCCCACCGGAGCGGCCTGGCCACGACGAGCAGCGCCGCCGTGCCGCCATGCATGCCCGTGGGGGTGCTCCGGCATCTCCCGGCCGATCCAAGCGCACCCTCGGATGCGCCTCGCTACGGGGAGCACGTTGGTGCTCACCCCGTGGCCGGAGACCTCACCGCTGACGAGTTCCGCTCGTTGGAGGTGCTCTCCCTCTCGGTCACGCTGACCAGTGGGGTCAGGGGCCCACTGTCAGTTGCAAGGGGACCGAGGCGTGTAGAGATCTGGGTGTCTTTAGTGTTTTTCATCCCGGTTTTGAATTGGTTTTCAGAAAATGATTTCCAGAAAATAGTCTAAATGATATAAAATCCATATCTTGAGATATATGGCTCCAAAATTGATGAAATAAAATGTGGATTGTTCTATAATTTCAGATCTACAGTTTGGTGTGGTTGCATGTCATGTTTGAACAAATTTTCTGTACAAATATATTAAATCCATGTTTTTGCTGAAAATTGGAAAATGCATAGTAATTAAAATATAGCTCAGAAAAATATGAAACTTGTTTTGTTGGCTCTGCATGGTTGATTAGTCTCCGGAAAAAATATGTTACACATTAATTGCTATATGAATTAATTTAGAATGATTTAAATGCTTGCATGGCAGTGGTTTATGATTTTTAATAAATAATTGGATCATGCAATTAATCTGGAAATTTTTGTGGGTGTTTCTTATGTTAATAAGTAAATTATAAAAATATGAAATCTACTGTTTGACACCTACACCACAGTAGGGCAATTATACTTAATTATATGGAGTGATCTTGTAATTTTGGTTGCCCAAAATAAATGTCCAAATATTATGAGAAAATTTTGGTAGGCCTTATGGTTGACTAGTAATCTGCTATAATTTTTGTTGAATTTATTGTTAAACAGAAATATATGCTACTTTTGTATGTCCAAAAGTGATTAAATAAAATAAGAATTGTTGTGCATGAATTAAATAGAATAAAAGATTGTTTGGTGTATCTTTGAAGCATCATGTTAGCTTGCTGGTTAACCATGAAGACAACTTGTAGAAGAGAATGCAATAGATGCTTAGTTTGATTACTTGTTCTTGGATGATGTTGACTACCTTGTAGAAATGACCACCTATATCATCTATGCACCATGTCATGGTCATCTGGTACCCACTTGCATAAGCATTGCACCCCGGGCATCTCGTACTCCACTCATGAGCACGCATGCATCATACAGGCTCGCAGGAGAACGAGGTGGGACCCGAGGAGCAAGAGGAGACCTAGGAGCAGGAACTTCTGGGAGGACCAGAGCCCGGAGAAGAGTTGCAGGAGTGCCCTGATGACAAGCCGAGCATGTTTGAGAAAGTCAAGCCCCGGAGCATTCTAAGTCTCCCTATTCTCGCTAACTTAAATGATATATTATGCTTGTTCTATTATGCTGCATTTAAGTGATAGGAATTGTTTGATATCGTTGATGCATAAGTACTCCTTGATATTACCACTAGTTCATCTACCTTGTCCTATGTAGATAGGCTCGGAGTCTATTGCTTAGCTTGCTTAGTACGGTAGAAGTCGGATGATTTCCTGTCACCTGCGAGATAAAGGTGGACACCTGTTTTGTTTAGCTGATAATGCGTTGAGGAAAAGTAACCAAGTGTGGGAATGAATTTGAGACCGGGCAGGGTCTTATGGTGGGGATGACCGTAGTGCCCCTGCCTGTGTCCATTAAGGACCGATCGTTGACGGCTCTCATGTCATGTTGAACGCATGCCCCACACATAGCTGGAAGGATAAGTCATTCCGACCGCGAAGCCTGAGCACTATCTGGGCCGGGAATCGGCCCGATGTACGCGCTATATTCGTGATGGTTCAGGAGAACGACGAGGGCGCGGCGCGCAACCTTGGTATACCTTGGATACCTCAATCACCGGAACGGTCCTCAGGTATCGGCGGTGCCTGTCGAACCCGCGAATTGGTCCTAGATAGTGCAACACGGTGATCTGTAGCTCACTTGATCAGTGAGTGTGGTTTGTGTGGGGAATAAACTCGCCAGCTGGTCAGAAATCGATTCGAATCGCCATCGCTCCTGGATAGTGAGCACTTGACATGAGCCCTGTCCTCGTAGTAAGGACTATGGAACACTTGGGTTATGATGGTAAATGATTTATGAATGCTATGATGAGGTACTGCCATATTACTACACTTATTTGCAATAGTACAGGTGCAAACCTAGATAATAGGTAATGATATTATTAAACTTCAGCTAATTAAAAGAAGAAAGGTATCTAGGCTATGTTTAGTGGAATAATGCTTTTATGCAACAAGTCTCAGCTACCCCACCATACAGCCTTCATGATCCTTGAAGAGTCTTTATTTTTGGTTTATGACGGGTAAGTCTAGCTGAGTACATTCTCGTACTCAGGGTTCTATTCCCATGTTGTTTTGCAGATGGTCAAATGTACTATGGTTATTGCATCCTCTGCTTGTACCCAGCAATGGGCGTTGAATAGACCAAGGGCGATGGTCAGTCTACCTTCTCTTTTGCTTTTGTGGGAATGACCGAACTATGGCACTGTACCAGACTAAATGTGTGTGTTACTTTCGAACTATGAAGCTTCCGCTACTTGAGAACTTGGTTTGTAATAATTTTCAGTACTCCGATGTATTTTTTATGAATGTGGTAAACTGGATGTAATTGTGAATGGTGACCGCTGAACTTATTACGATCTTGGCTATACGTACGAATTGTGGTTTGAAATCCTTCGAGATTTCACGGTGTACCGGGATTATATGGGCTTAAGCTCGGTAGTTTGACTGTGCAAATGGTCACTATCAGGCTTAATCTCTTATAATTTGGGCGGTTTTGTTACACCTTCCATGTTCACAATTTGTAAACCCATCCTTGACCTTAGAGACCCCTCTTATACCTCTCCTTTTTAGTCTCATTATGATCCTAGCAATCCATCAAGACGATCAAACCATAGGAGTCATAAAGACCATGAGGATGACATGTCAAGTAATGTCATAGAAAGAGAGCTAAGCCATATAGAAAATTCTAACACGTGCCCTTTCCTGATCATAGGTTCTAAATGGCTAGAATGTGTAGAATGGATGGATAAGGAAGAAGCCTTAATGGATTCTGACTTTGGCTCAATTTCAAATGGTGAGTTCTTGACTCCCTTTGAAGATGAGATTCATCCAACTACAAAAGAGGACATAGGTGAGACCAATCTAGGAGAAACTCTGAACATTCAGATTGGAGACGAAGATAACAATAATGAGCTTGGAATTTATTTCATAGCCACTTCGTTTACTCCATGCTCATATGCAACATCTTCCTAATCTATTGTTATCTCCAAAATCACCACATTTGAGATCTCCAACCCCCTCTTCCTTTCTATTTATAAAAACTTAAGAGGGTTGTTGTCGATGCATATGTCTATAATAAATATTACAGATCTCATTGAGTTGATCTTGATATAGGTCAGCGTTAGAAGGTAAACCACTTCGCCGACATAAATTGATGGTTTCCAAAGGACAAGCTTAGTGTCCTAAAATAAGCACTGATCAGATCGTAACATGAGATTTTAATTATTTACAACATTACCTTGTGTATTGAGCATATAAGGATAATTGTAAAAATATTCCTTCGGGTATTCTTGTCACTAACCTTTCCTGGATTGGAGCAAGAAGATTGGATGAATGACAAGCACAAGGTATGTCCAACCAATCATCATACAACATTTAATTAAATCCAAACTTGAATGTTGCAAAATTCAAGCTTGGGGGAGTACTTTACATAAAAACATCCTTTGCCATGTTGCTATGTTGGTTGTCCCTACCTTTGAGACATGCTCAATTTGTTAAATACTAATCACACTACTTCATCTCCACTTGAGTAGATCTCTATAAATGCCATCACGCTACCTTTGTTTATCCTAGTAAGTGTTAGTTTGGAAGTACTGCACATACTTCTATTGGCTTTTAAATTAAGCATGGTGCTTAGGTTAAGCAGCCTTCCTTAATCTGATTAGACATTGAGTCTAGTTCGGTTATTGAACTAAAAACTGCTTGTGTAGACATTGGTATATTTTGTTGGACTAACCCCTACAGGAAAACTTTGAATATCGACTTAGGAAGTCCTGAGATAAACTCACATTGGAGACAAAGAGAGAGACACATCAAGTTTAACAATTTACACATGGAATACGTAGCTCATAAGACGTGATCCATGGAGGGTGCCACAAACACGATGCACAACCGCTAAGAAAGGAAAGCTTCCACAAGGTGATACTGTACCATCACTCTTCAAGTAAGGTAACATCTTAAGGTACTTGACTATCACTTTTATAAGCTTCTCCTTGGTTCTGGCGTTCATATGAATAAAAGAGACAAACATATATGATTTACAACTCTAGGTTAACCAACCCAATCGATTCAACATGTTTAGTCTTTCCACCTTTGTGATCCCAGACTCCTAATCATATGAGCTAAAATGTTGCACACTCAATCTTTGGAAGATATATAAAACACATAAATATAGATAGATTATCTTAACATTAGGTTGAGCGGTCTGATCTGACAAATGTTTTAAATACTACACTCATGATCTTATTATCCATCAAATTTGTCTTACTCACTATGCTTAAAGTTAGAGAAGAACAAATACACTTTTGGTTCTGTTGGTGTTTTCCACCAACAGGGCCCATGCACTTGATCTCTGCCTTGTCTCTATGAGCAGGTACACTTCGAGCAAAACATGGAGGAGTTTCACAACTCCCAAATTCCACCAAGCGAAGGTCCTGGATCTACAAACACACTGAGCAAGATACTGCCAACGCCGCACTTCGAACTGCTGGGCAAACGAAGAACATGGGTGACACCGTATCAAGAGGTGCAGACGTCAAGGTCCACACCTGAATCAAATGACGCACCTAAAGAATGAACACGGTGAGATGTCTGGTTCAGAAGACTTAAAACATTGAACCGTCGCCGAAAGGTAAAATCGATAGTTATCCATATTTATCCTTTCTGCATTCCCTTTTCCCTTAAATTATTTACTTTCCTTAAATGGCTTGTTAGTTAATCATGCTATCTTGAAAAGAAAATAAAAATGTTAAAAATAGTAAGCCCCATGTGAGTATGCTCGTGGCATAAAACCCATAAGTACATTCACTGTGGTGGTGTAAAAGTAAAATAAATATATTCCTATCCTATAGAAATGAAAATATAAAAAATAAACTTATGACCCTACCAAAGAGAGTAATATTTATTAGAGGAAGCTCAATATGATAAAGGCAAAGAGATTTTTATGCTAACACTTAACCAGTTCCACAAAGCTTTGTTGTCTATTTGAGCTCCACAGAATTCAAGGATCAATGAAGACTAGCAGACGGAGGACGTCCTAATCGCTGTCAGGATGTTGCTAACATTCAAATACACCTCCGCCACCTGCTAGCTACATCAGAAAAAATTACTTCAAAATCCAGCTTGGGAGAGAGCACCCCCATTTATCCAGCTAAGTGTTTCTACACGCGTTTATACTTTACTCAAATAATAAAAAGATGTATAATCATAAAAACCCAAATAAAGATTTTGTGCTTACATATATCTTTGCTTAGTTTGCTAAATAAATAAATAAAGTTTGCTATGAACCTCATGATAAGCTCTCACATGGAAATGATGAATAGTTGCTCTGCCATGACTAGTTCTCAAAATTGAAATCTCTCTCAAGTTTAGGCATGACTGTTATGAATTAAGATTTGCTCTAAACCTGAACTTGTGGGAAGAGTACTTGATCTAAAGTCTATGTCATTAACGGATACGATATGGGAAGGTTGAGCTACTGTTTATCTGTTCCTAGAGATGCTAGAATTCTGGAGAATTTTATCTTTGAAAATCTTTAAAATATTGCATGATGAGTTCCTGTATGATGAGAGTTTAAAATCCTACCATAGCCATATATACATGCTTACTAGACTATGAACCATACATTTACTTTTTACTGCTTATGAGCATTGAGTGTGGTCAAGCTATGTAGACCCTTAGGAGCTTGTCATGCGGTTAAAATCAAGATTCACTTGCACGTTCACTCATACATGCTACTTCTACTTCGGAAGTACGCATCCACATACATCCACTCATTTCCATCTCTAGATTCACCCAAAATTATTCTACTCCTATCCAGGAGAGAATAGCCAAAAAACATTATCCTATCCCTGTTATTCCCCGTGAAATAAATGCTCGAGATATTTTGGTTACTACCACTTGCTTCATTATTCTAGGACGGTGAGTGCTCTAAAAAAAGAAGAGAAGAAAAAGAAAAATATGAGGAAATAAAAAGGGGCAAGTGCCCGAAACCTCGAAGAAAAGAAAAAGTGAGATGAGAGGTAAAAATGGACAAGTGTCCGATAGTAGAATTAGGGGTACAAGATACCCACCTGAGAGAAAAGAAAAAGAAAATAGAGAGCATCTCATTCTCCTCAAAAAGCTTCAAAGTACAAGAAAGGTATGTTTCCCCTCAAAAGAGCAAAAGTAGAATTAGACTTTCATCATTGTTTTCACGATCATCACCATACACCATTCATTCGCCACACATGCACATCTTGATATTGACTTATTGACTTGTTTCTCTGGATCCATGGTTTGACTATGCAATAAATGTCTTGTAAGTATGTATACTTTATCTCCCACCTATGAGCTCCGGATATCAAAGCCTTATTAGAGTAGGATGAGAGAGAAGGCAATGTCACTATGCCTCATACCACAAATACCACATACATTGAGAGATGGCATATAACATCACTACCTTGGTAAGGATCCAGAAATACTACAAAAGAGAGAATTGAGAGAGTCATGCAAGGAATCTCTGAGTTTTATATTGAAAATCTGCAAAAACTCTAGAGCTATAGTTGATCAAGAACAAGAGACATGGTGCTTGACTTGACCGTTCTAACTTTTAACTGCTCAAGCCACAAGTGACGGTTGCAAGCCCCATGGTGAAAGGTAAAATGAGTAAGTTTTAAGTCTTAATAGTTTACCTTAACCTAGAGATGAGATCTTGTTTGAACACATGTGTACCTTTAAGGCATGACACCACTGCAGAAACTCTTGAGTCCATCCTTGCTCAGGGACGAGCAAGAGGTAAGCTTGGGGGAGTTGTTGACGGTCCTTAAGTATCAAATTTAATCATCAAATAAATAAAGAAAAGGTTCTAAATGCAACCAACACCCAGGCTTAGGGTTTTATCTGATAGAATTCCATGAGTTTTGGTGTTTGTCTATTTCTGCAGGGGGTTATCAGGAAATATGGAGGAAAGGCCCACATGTCGGGTTTACATAGAGATATTAACATGCTGCGCAATTTTCTATCATCTAGAAGACTCCAGAAGCCACGGGAACGAACGGGACACCGAGCGGGCTCAGGGGTAGGGCGCCCGCCCTCCCCCCTTGGGCGCCCGCCCAGCTTTGGCAACCAATCACGTTCAACCTCACGGATTATGCTCCACCGACCTAAAGGATCAAGAAGAACCGTTCAATCAATGTTGGTTTGACTCGACGGCCCAGATTCACTTGAGGGGACTATATAAGCAGACCCCCTGGCCCCGGGAGGAAGCACCCCTTGATCCCTATTCATTATTCATAGACAGAGCAAAAGCTAGGGTTTGGAAATGAGAGCTCTCCTCTCTTCTCTAAACTAGATTAGATCTAGATAGTAGCGAGATGGAGAGCGAGGGAGGATTGGAGGAGAGGCCGGTCTGTCGGTTCTTGCTCTGGTTGTACTTCGCCATGATCAAGCTCTAATCCAGCTTTCTCATGGGATGACTCTGGTAATCTACTTCTATTTCATTATGCAATTACTATTCATGTATGTTCTGGTTCACAACTCTTTTGAGTACTTTTAAGGACCCTATAGGTTAGAGTTGTAGTATAGGTGGCGTGGTGCGTAGACCTAGATTACTTGTGGATATCCCCTGTCTAGCCGGATCGTGTGGTAGGCCGCGTATGTGATAGCTACATTGGTCCACTGTAGTCCACCTCCCGTTAGCAGGACTGGTAGGGTTTATGGGCCTATGGATAAGCATCCTTTGTGGTGTATTCTTATCACGTGGTTCGTCCCAGACATAGACATACCTCTTTGAAGTAGAGAAACCATAGTTATCCTCTCTATTCTCCTACCATCGCCCATATACTAGATTGCTCTACTCTTTATTCCCATATTATCACTCATTGTTGTCTTACCTTTAATATTGTTCTTATTCAATTCTACCATCTTTCCTATTTACACCTACCAATCTATCTAGGTTAAGTTAGAGCATAGATCAGTTCGCCTGTTTCCCTATGGATACGATAAAACCTTTAATCGGGTAAAAGCTACAACGGTATCTGTGCGCTTGCGAATTTATCTGTGTGCGTATAAATACCATAGTACACTCTAGTGCCATGCTGGGGACGACAGCCTAGTATTCAAGTGGTGTTAACAAGTGTCAACAGTCTTGTCATGCTTTTAAAACCAAGATCACGTACACACTTCAGTTCACATATGCATTATTCCTGCATTGAGTGTAAACACCAACATACACCATATCCATAGGATAAAGCCCATCATTAAAGCCCTAAGTTCTTACTATTACCTCTCTTATCATTTATTGTATTCAAAGGATACATGTGGCTATGCAAAAATATAAAAGAAGAAAAGGGAGTAAAAGATGGACAAGTGCCCCAGTAATTAAAAAAATGGGTACTAGATGCCTGCCTCCCTGAAAAAAATATAAAAAATAATAATAAAGATAGCCCATGTTTTTCTGGCGAAAATTTCCAAGATCAAAAGAGAGATTTATCCTCAAGGAGCAAAAGTAGAAATAGAAATTAGCCACAAATACCACAAATGCACTCATCCACCATATTCCACACACATGCACACCTTGGTTTCATTGTATGCCTCAATTCTCTATGGATCCATTAGTTGACTTTACAATACATGCATTGCAAGTATGCCTATCCTTGTTATTGGCACTCCTATAAGATCTACCATATATACCTTTAGCTGTAGGAAGCATAACATCATTAATGCCTCAAGAGAGAACCATAAATACCACATACATTGAGAGACTTGAGGGTGTCAGACAATTAAGCTCTAAGTTTTATTCTAAAAACTTATAAAAACTCCAGAATAATGGTGCTGCAAAGAATTTCAGACATAGTGCTTGACCTAATTGTTCTGTCTTCTGGTTGCCCAAGACTCATGCAAAAGTTGTAAAGCCCCATGGTTAAAGTTAAAACGAGTAAGTTCGAAGATTAGAGCAGTTATTGACTAATCCGGAGGAGAATCTTTATTTGGGAGCATGTGCACTTGGAAAGAATAAAAACATTGTAGCAACTCTTGATCCAAATACATATACTGCTTAGGTTTGATTTGCCAAGGTACTGGCAAAAGGTAAGCTTGGGGGAATTATTGACGGTCGATAACGTCAACTTTTATTACACCTTTAAACCTGAGGGAGAACATGAAAACACACTAGTCTAGGGTTTAAACTAATAGTTTTCACGAGTTTTGCATATTGTGTATTTTCCAAGGTCTATTTCCAGAAAAGCTGAAAAGAGGGATTCAAGTGCATATTTACCACAAAACTTATCCACCATGAAAAAGATCACGAATGGGATGTGGGAAGACTCTGGAAGACACCAGAAGAAGCCGAGGGCCAGAGGCCGCCAGGTGGGGCCGGCCGGCCCCACCATGGCGCCGGCCGGTGCCCCCCTATTAGGGTTTTGGCCCCACTTCTGAAAGCTTCTTCCACCGCCTCCGAGGAGTCATCTTGGCCCTTGGTTAAGTCGGTTAGATTCTACGGCGCATGTCGATCCCACCGAGCTATAAATAAGGGGCAAACCCCCCTCCCTGATGGCATCAAGTCATTTGGAGATCAATCCATCAAGAGCCTTCTCTAGTTTATAGTTTTAGCCTAGTTAGATTAGAAGTAGAAGAGTTCTAGTCCTTCAGCGGGATCCGAAGCCCCTGGCGTCTGTCTAGAGCGCGGAGTTCGGTATAGCTCTAGTACCTTTCTCTTATTGTATTCAATATTATTATTCAGGCAACATTGTTCTTAATCTCTTATATATTTTTAATTGCACTAGTCATTGTCTACTTTGATTATATGTCTAGGATAGTTGATTTGATCTTATTGAATCCATGTAATTTCTCGTATAGCGTTTACCTAATCAATTGGTGGGTAGATGGTAGATAATATGTAGACGTGGTGTCTAGATATCTTATTTATCTGCGAGGGCACCCTGACATGCCGAGTCATGTGGTAGTCCACGCAGGTGACAGCTGCGTTGGTTCCTCTGTAGTCCACCCCCCATACGTTGGACTGCTTGGGCATGGTCGCTAAGGAGGTGACGGTTGCGTCTTAAAACCCTCATTAGTTGATGCCTCTTTACATGTGATTATGATGTAGGGTTGACTTAACAATGATTTCTAGATGTAATGGCACTAATTAGAGTTATTCATTGATGTAGTTATAGAATTACCTTAGTACTTCTTCCTGAGTTTATCCAATGGCTAGCTATTACTATGACTATAAGAGCTCTGATATTTATCTATTTATGATGACTGATCATTATTTATCTTATATCTTTTATCAAGTGACTTATCTCTGTTATGAGTAGGATTCTAGTTAGGGTTTATCGTTGACATCAATAGTATAAGTTATAGATATAAGTCCTACATATAGACCTTCCCTGTGGATACGATATTTAAAACCCCCCAGGTAAAATGTGACATTGGTACGATATTTGTGCGCTTGTGGATAATCTTACTTAAATCTTATTTAAAGGAGTGCAGTTAATTTATACCAACACACGCCTACACTTATAATAGAACTCTAATCCAAGCCAGCATAAAGGATTAGAACACTCAAAAGAGCCATGAACCAGAAGAACAATATAAACATAAATCTTACTTGAATCAGAAGTGGACCACCAGAGTCATCTCAGGAGCAAACTCGATTAGAGCTTGATCCTATCGAAGTACAACTAGAGGAGGCACTGATAGGTCGGCATCTCCTCCAATGTTCCCTCGCTCTCCATCTCTCTACTACTTAGATCTATTCTAATTTAGAGAAGAGAGGATATCCATTTGAGGGTCACCTCTCATCTCCAAACCCTAGCTTTTGCTCTCTCTATGAATAATGATAATAGGGGTGTCCCTCAGGACAGGGGCCTTGCTTATATAGCCTCCTCAAATGAACGTCGACCATCGGATCAAACTGACCTTAATCGTGTGGTTTTGATTGATCCTTAAGGTCGGTGGAGCATGATCCGTGTGACTCACCCTGATTGGTCCTCAAGGCAGGGCGGGCGCCCTAGGAGCTAGGGTGGGCGCCCTGGCTCTAGGCCCGATCGACCTCCCGTTTGATCTCGTGTCTTCTGGAACCTTCTTGAGTACAGAAAATTGTGTGGAATTTTAATATCTCTATGTAAACATGACATATGGGCCTTCCCTTTGTATTTCCTAATAACCCCCTATAGAAACAGACATTCTCCAAAATTCATGGAATTCTGTCAGTATAAACCCTAATTCTAGCTATTAGTTTCATATAGATCCTTTCCCATGACTAGTTGACGGTTAAAATTGATACTTAAGGACCGTCAACACCTGTCGGCGCACCACGGCGACGCCGGTGCTGCCACCGAGTGCGCGGGCGAGGGGAGGGAGAAAGGGGAGGCAGGTCGAGCCAGATTCGCCCAATGGGCCAGAAGCGAGGTGGCGGCCCGCTAGCTAACGCCCCTACCCCCTTTTTTCCTTTTTTTGAATTTCTTTTCATAAATGTTTTCAAATTAAATTTTGATCAATTTAAAAGCATTTTCAGAGTTGGACCCAAAAACAAAAGTTGTTGAAAATAAAATTCTCTACAACTTTGCTTTTAAGGTGCAACCCAAAATTCTAAGTATAATTTGAATTACAAATTAAAACTAGTTCTAGGTTTAAATAAATTCATTTTGGGGATTTTTGAAATAATTTCAAATTCTCCAATTCTAGAGCTCCAAAAATCTCACAAAAAAAAATTCTTAATTCATCTAAAACATAAAACAACCAAGTTTGGGCATCTGAACAATTTTTAAAGCAAGCATGGTGATCTAGCATTATTAGATCTACATTAAAACATGCACATAAAATCATATTTAATTTTAAAATGCACATATGATGGAATGCTCATGCTCATGCTTTATGAGAGTGCTTATGCATGATTTATGAGACTTAGTGCATGCTTAATACCTAGGGTGTTACAGCCCTTCCCCCTTAAGGATATCTTTTCCTGAGATTTTGAGTTACTAACCATTTCTTATAAAATTTTAGGTAAACTTCTTTTAGGTAATCTGCAGTTTCCTAGGTGGCATCTTTGTCATCATGATGACTCCACACAACTTTGTAGGTTTTTACCACTCTATTTTTGGTTACTCGCTCCTTAATATCAACTATACTCACGGTTACTCTTTATACTCTAGGTCCGCCTTTATCTTGATACCTCAGGGTTCAATTCTTTGTTCAGGTATCTTTAGACACTTTCTCTATTGGGTCACATGGAATACCGAAAAGATAGAAGTTAACTCTTTAGGCAACTGTATCTTGTAGGCCACCGGACCTTTTTGTTCTACTAAACGCTCGACTTTCTTCATTGCTGGGACCTTGAGGTAGACATAATCACCTATAGGAAACTCAAGTGGTCTTCTCCTCTTATCAGCATAACTTTTCTAATGCGATTGTGTGGCCCTCATGTGCTGCTAAATGATTTGTACTCTCTTCTCAGCTTCTTTAACAAAGTCGATGTTGTAGTATCTTCTCTCACTAGGTTCGACCCAGTTTAATAGAGTTCTACATTTTCGACCATGCAAGGCTTCGAACAGAGCCATCTTGTTGCTTTCCTGGTAGCTATTGTTGTAAAAGAACTCAGCTAGAGGTAACCATGCCTCCCAAAAGCCCTTGGAAGATAACACACAAGCTCACAACATGTCTTCTAGGACCTGATTAAGTCTCTTTGTTTGGCCTATAGTTTGAGGATGATATGTTGTACTCCTCATTACGCTGGTGCCTAAACTCTTATGCATTTGTTCCCAAAAATGAGCGGTAAACTACGGGCCTCTGTCGGACACGATGGTTTTAGGAATACTATGTAATTTGACAATCTCAGCTATGTACAAGTCAGCATACTCAGGTGGTCTGTACCAGGTTTTATCGGGGATGAAATGAGCTGATTTGTTTAACCGATCAACAATCACCCAAATTGAGTCATTTCCTTTTTTGTGGTTGGTAGTCCTGTTATAAAATCCATGCTTATATCTTCCCACTTCCAAGCGGGGACTGATAGCGGTTGCAACAACCCAGCCGGCTTCATATGTATAGCTTGGACCCTACAACATGTGTCACACCAGGCTACGTAAGCTACTTTTTCCTTTTTCGTCTTAGTCCACCAAAAGTAGGGTCTCAGATCTTGGTACATCTTGCTACTCCCCAGATGGATGGATAGCTTCGAATGATGTGCTTCATCCATAATTAGATTCTTCAACTCTTGGTTCTGCTGATGCAAAAATAGATATGCAAACACAAAGGGCTAATACCCAATTTTGATACTAAGGCGTGCCAGCCGATTTGACCTAGCAAACGACAAAGGTGATAACTTGAATACTTTTGTCCTAACAACAGCAATGCGCTTGGATGTCACAGCCAAGAGGTACTCACGTGAAACTCGAGAAATCGTCAAGTGTAACTCACCGAATCCTTAAGAACTCGTAAACAAAAAAAGTATGCGAATTGATGAAGTCGTCAAAAAAGTAGATGTAAAAGTAGATGTAAAACTTGTGTTTTGGTATTGATTCATTCCCTATTACATCGCTGCTGGGTTTATATTTATACCCTAGCCCCTAAGAGTTACAACCAAATACGACTAAGATTCATCTAAAGTAAACAAGACTCTTACATATAAGGCATATCTAGACAATTATAGAAAAATAAATAATAAGCATCTATCCTATGTCCCTCCTAATCACGATAAGGTCTTCATTGGTTCCTGCTTCAAGTCTTCATCGGCCCTTGTCCCATCAGCGCATATATGCCTCTTCAGCAACAATTTTCACATCCTCCTCCATCAGCATCGGCGACCATAAGTCTTATCGGCAACAACTAGCAGTTGTCATCTTCAACCCCAGGCCAGTAGAATCCTTGCACTAACCATTGTTGATATTTGGGAATGCAATAAGGAATTGATCCGCAAGCGCACGGATATCGGTGAGCACTTCACCCGGGAAATTATCCAGAGTATCGTATTTATTTTTTTACCACTAGGAGAAAGAGTGCATCTGACTAACCGGTCTATTACTACTAACCTTTAGGCACAAAGAATGTCTTTCGATGTGAGTGATAAATAGAGAAGACTGCAACCGTAGTCTCCTTCTAACCTTGGTAAGGATGATCTACTGTTCTAATGGGGAGGCTAACGGAATCTAGACACCACAAAGGATGTTCAACCCACACCTATAAACCCTATCCTTCCTGCTAACGAGATGTGATCTACAAAGGTAGCTCGGAATTGTCACGTTCCTCACTACTACCACGGTCCAGCTAGTCAGGGAATATCTATGAGTACCCCAGCCTAAACACCACGTTTACACCAGTAATGATTACTCTAAACTCTACGCGAAGAGATTAAAGTAAACTCATAAACCATAAGAACAATAAAACAAGAACTTACTAGAATTTAGAAGTCGAATTACTGAAGAATCCTAGGAGCAAGCTTCGGGTTAGGAGAACTTGATCCCGCAGGTACAAGCTTGGAGTAGATACCGACAGGCCGGGCTTCCTCCACTCTACACCTCCACTCTATCTCTCTCAATCTAGTAGAAACTAGAAGATCTATTTCTACATTACATTGGTTGCTAAGCCTAAAAAGAAATATTAATTAGAGAAGAGGTTTTCCTTCGAGGGCACCCCTCAGTCTCTATGATAATTTCTTCATGTCTTCTCCAGGGGCCAGGGGGGCCTTGCTTATATAGTCCTCCCCTTCTATGCGTTTTTGGGTCGATAGGCGAGGTGGTACTATGTTTTTCTTGATCCAATAGGTCGGTGGAATATCCGGAACGAAGAGAGTCCCGAAAGCAATCCAAAGGGCGGCGGGCGCCCAGGCCTCCAGGGCGGGCGCCCTGGGCCTGGCCCCGTTTCGCCTCCGCTTCGGTCTCGTGGCTTCTGGAGTCTTCTAGATGATGTAAAATCGCGCAGTGCGTTGATATCTCTATGTAATCCCGACATGTGGGCCTTTCTTCCTTATTTCCTGGTAACCCCCTGCAGAAATAGATAAACAACAAAACTCGTGGAATTCTGTCAGATCAAACCCTAATTCTAGGTGTTGGTTGCATATTGGTCCTTTCTCTTGTTTATTTGATAATTAAAATTGATACTTAAGAACCGTCAACAAATACCCCCATACTTAGGCTTTTACTCATCCTCGAGAAAAGGATGGTTAAGAAAAATATCTGGGGTAAACATTTAAAACATTCTCTTTATAATTGCAGGGTGTTACAAAATCCACTGTGTACCATAGTCAAGGATGTTTATGGTCAAGAGTAAAGATCCTTTCTTCTCAATCTTATCACTTGGAGTTTTTGTATATTTTTAAAAGAAAGTTAGCATACCTTTTTACCCTCATAGGTTCTCTCAGATCACTCATTATCTTTTATATATATCTTACTGAGGCTGTTTTATTTTGAAAAAAAATTTTCAAGCATACTTACTTTGCATTTATTGCCTGATCAAAACGGGATCCGAGGAGGGGAATGTCATACTCTTAGATCAAAGACTTTGGAAATTAAAATCTTTGTCAACTCTTGCTGGCATATTGCTTATTAGAGGGACCATGGGCTATCATCATTTTTTTAAGTGGATACCGAGGTATCCCTAATTCTACTGCCGGACACTTGTCCATTTTTTCTGCGAGGTTGTCGAGCACTTGCTCCTTTTTATTTCCTCGAAATATTTCTATTTTTGCATAGCCCATGCCTCTAATGCAATAATACTTCGGAAGAGTGAATCTTTCTGAAATAATGTCTTGATCTTGGGAGCATGATAAAGCTCTCAACAAGGGTCTAACTCATTTTGAACAAACTCAATACAGAGCAGATAGCTTTTATAATCATAATTAATATTTTCAGTTTTATCAGGCATATGAAACACTGAGGATGGTAGCTAGAAATTTGAATATTTTGAAATAAATTCTCCAAGCAACAATGATATCAAGAATAAGAAACTCATACTCTACCATCACATATTCCATATTGACTTAAGTAACACAGGGTTTTAAAATGATTTTATAATAATTGCAAATTTTCAGGAAATATCATAAATTGAGATTAATCATGATTAGAAATATTTTAATCTTTTTATCTTATCATGTCGGAAACAGTAATCTGCATAATCAAATATATGTGTAAAGTAAAGTGTGCAGAGTGTGTACCTGAATCGTAGAATGGTGTAGTCGGAGTGTGTTTAGCATGTTGAGGGATCTCCCCCATACTTGTTTTCTGCCTTCTTGCACAAAAATAAAGTAGAGACACACAAGACATAATAATAATAATAATACTCTTGCCTCAAGGTATTTATTACAAAAGACTGATAGCAAACTGATGATAATTGCAAACCTAAACCGAATTTAAAAATAGATAACTAAGATGCATTGCCTCAAGGTCTAATCTAGATAACTTAGCGGCGCTCTAATTCTTTGATCTTTTTGTTGGCACTGGCAAGATCCTGCCTAAGGCCTAGTATAATGGTGTTGTGGTTAGAGAGCTGCCTAGTGAGGGAATTAATCGAGGACTGGAGGTCTATGATAACTCTATCTAGCCTGCGAACTTCCTCATCAATATCCATTATAGTCTTGCGATGCTTGGGAGGTGTTTCAAAAGCGTTGAGAGCATGCTTCGGGGCTGCCTTTGGAGGGATGAAACGGACTTTAGATGCTCTAATCCCTTCAAAGTAAGGCCTTTCCTCCTCTGTAGTGTAGCGTACGCTGCTGATCTCGCCGCTCCGGTTGGTCTTGACTCCAACGACCCTCTCATTGGGTCTAGGTGGACGGATCCTTGTGCCAGTTGGCACCTTGATAGTGGTCTTCGTCTTGGATGATGATCCTTTGAGGAGTAGGGGTTGTGGCGGTGCGGTGAGAACTGGTTGAGCATGGTAAGATTGGGCGGAGCTGCGTTGGCGTAATGGCATGGCTTCTAGCTGACGCTCTGTGTTGGCCGGGACGAGAGCACGGGCATCGGGGTATTCCACAGGCTCCATGTTGAGGTTGAAGGGGACGACTTCCCAATCATCGTGGTACTTCTCGGCCATTGGAGCAACAAGGAACTAATAAAATTTTAATTGAAGGAGAGCTAATCAAGCTCTAATTGAAGGAGAGAAAGCTTGGTGGCTTGGTGTTTGAAAACTGAGGTCAGGGGTCTGTTTATATAGGGGTCAAAAGGGTGCCTCTATGGGTTGTTCAGGTTTCTCCCGTCGATGTGTGTGCGAAACTTTTTATCCGAGGGATTATTCGAATTACCATAATTGCATTTTCCATAACAGAGAAAGTCGGGACCGAGGGGGAACAGGAGCTGGGCGCCCGCCCACTTGATCTGGGCGCCCGCCCTCTCTCTCGCCCCTCTGTGGGCCCACTTTTCCGAGCGCGTTTCTAGATGCGGAATTATTTAGAAAAATATATATATGACCCAAAACCATCAAACCAAAAATGTCGGGCTCTAATTCTCCATGGGAAGGTAAAAATGGACTACGTCTATTTCTTCAAATTCCTTATTGGGCTCTAAAAATAATTTAAGACGTTGACCATTTACCTTGAATAACGTACCTTCGTCATTTTGAAGTGTGATAGCTCCGTGGGATGATGAATTGATTACCTTGAATGGTCCATCCCATTTGCTCCGGAGTTTTCCATGCCTGAAAAGCTTCACCCTGGAATTAAAAAGAATACCTTATCTCCGGGTGTGAACTCCTTCTTCTTGATTCTTTTGTCATGCCACCTTTTGACTCTTTCTTTGTAGATCTTTGAATTGTGATATGCCTTCTCTCGCCATTCTTCCAATTCTGATAGTTGCATTCTTCTATAATCTCCAGCAACATCTAGGTCCATATTCCATCTCTTTATGGCCCAGTGTGCTTTGAATTCTAGTTCAACAGGTAGATGGCAAGTCTTCCCGTACACCAATTGGTATGGAGACATTCCGATTGGGGTCTTGTATGCTGTCCGGTATGCCCAGAGTGCATCAGGTAACTTGTCTTTCCACGCCGTTCCCATTTCATTTACTGTCTTCTGAAGAATATTCTTGATTTGTTTGTTGGAAGTCTCTGCTTGGTCACTTGTCTGAGGATGATAAGGGGTAGCGACGTTGTGACGGATTCCATGTCTTGATAGATATTGCTTGAAGCGTTTGTCGATGAAGTGTGCTCCTCCATCACTTATCACTACTCTGGGGACTCCAAATCTTGGAAATATAATTTCTTCAAACATCCTCTTTGAACTGACATTGTCAGCATGCTTGCAAGGTAATGCCTCTACCCACTTGGAGACATAGTCAACTGCCACCAAGATGTACTCACACTTCTTTGATGGAGGAAATGGACCCATGTAGTCTATTCCCCAGACATCAAAGAGCTCAATCTGAAGGTTGTTGGTGAGTGGCATTGCATCCCTTGTATTTATGTTTCCGTGCCTTAGACATGGCCCACATCTTCTGATATATTGCCTTGTGTCTTCATACATTGTAGGCCAATAGAATCCACACTGCTAGATCTTTGAATGTGTACGGAATGCCCCATAGTGACCTCCATATGGTGATGAATGACATCAGACGATGATCTTCCATCCTTCCTCAGTGGTCACACATCTCCTGAGTAAGCCATCAGAGCATACTCGGAAGAGGTATGGCTCATCCCATATATGTGAACGACTTTCTTGAATAAGCTTCTTCTTGTTTGCTCCTGGTGGTACATACCCTGAAACCATAAAATTAACAATATCTGCATACCAGGGGTCAGACCTGTTAATCCCGTAGAGCATGTCGTCCCGGAGTGAATCATTGATGGGGGTTTCCTGTGGACTCTTAAAATACATTCTAGACAAGTGATCAGCAACAGAATTTTCTACTCCCTTTTTATCTTTTATTTCTAAGTCAAATTCTTGGAGTAATAAGATCCATCTAATCAGGCGAGGTTTCGCATCTTTTTTAGTGAGCAAATATTTTAGTGCAGCATGATCAGTGTAAGCAATTATTTTAGCTCCAACTAAATAAGATCTAAATTTATCAATGGCAAAGACAACAGCCAGAAGCTCTTTTTCAGTGGTTGCATAATTAAGTTGAGCTCCTGTCAAAGTTTTACTGGCATAAGCAATTGCATGATGCTTCTTATCTTTAGTTTGTCCCAATACTGCCCCCACAGCATAATCACTAGCATCACACATAATTTCAAAAGGTAACGACCAATCAGGTGGTTGAATGATTGGTGCAGAGATGAGTGCTTTCTTTAATAAATTGAAAGATGTTAGACATGCATCATCAAATTCGAAAGGAGCATCCTTGGCTAGCAAAAGAGTAAGTGGTCTAGCAATAAATGAAAAATCTTTTATGAATCTACGATAAAAACCAGCATGGCCAAGAAAGCTTCGAATTCCTTTTATATTCACAGGTGGAGGTAGTTGTTCAATTACTTCAATTTTAGCTTTGTCTACCTCAATACCCCTTTCAGACACTAAGTGTCCTAGCACTATTCCTTCCCTAACCATAAAATGACATTTTCCCAATTAAGGATTAAGTGCTTTTCTTCACATCTTTGCAAAACCTTGTCTAAGTTTTCAAGACAACTATCAAAAGTTTTTCCATAAACAGAGAAATCATCCATGAAAACTTCCATAATCTCTTCAATCATATCAGAAAATATAGACATCATGCATCTTTGAAAAGAAGCTGGTGCATTGCATAACCCAAAAGACATTCTACGGTAAGCATAAGTTCCATAAGGGCATGTAAAAGTGGTTTTGCTTTGATCATCAGGATGAATCGGGATTTGATGATACCCTGAATATCCATCTAAGAAACAGAAGAACGAATGGTTTGCTAACCGCTCTAGCATCTCATCTATAAAAGGTAAAGGAAAGTGATCCTTTCTCATGGCTTTGTTTAGTTTTCTATAGTCTATGCACATCCGCCATCCTGTGACGGTGCGTTGCGGAATTAGCTTGTTCTTTTCATTTATAATAACAGTCATGCCTCCTTTTTTAGGCACAACTTGTACTGGGCTCACCCACTCACTGTGCGGCACAGGATATAATCCCTGCATGCAACAACTTTATAACTTCCTTTTTAACTACCTCTCTCATAGTGTTGTTAAGTCTACGTTGGGGTTCTCGAGAGGGTGTAACAGAAGGATCTGTTGGAATACGATGGGTACAAATCATAGGACTGATTCCTGTAAGATCTTGAAGTGAGTAGCCGAATACTGAGCGATGTTTCTCAAGAATGGTCATTAATCGCAGAGTTTGATCCTGAGTGAGTTTATCGCTAATGATCACAGGGAACTCTGGATTATTGTTTAGGAAAGCATAGGTAAGACCGGGTGGTAAAGTTTTAAGCTCTATGGGGGGTCTAGGTGTTTCTGCAAACTCATCTAAGGGTTCAGGCTCGGAAGGTTCGTCTTCTTCTTCTGTGAAGAAAGGAGTTTCGTCTTCTAAGTTTGGTTCATCTAAAAGCTCTAGGGATGCAGCCTTTACTTCCTCCATAGGATCAGACAAAAGATATGACTCGGCCGTATTGTTTAAGGAGTGTGAAATTATTATTGGGAATTTAAAAGTTTTTCCAAAAGAAATGTGTAGCTTTCCAGTATGACCTTCATAAAGGAGTCTTCTAAAAGGTTGTCCTATTAACAGGTCGAAGTCCCATGTATCAAAGATATAGAAGCTCAAATGAACCATGGAGCCTTCTACCATAATAGGTAGGACATTAATAATTCCAACATTAATAATACCAATCGTCCCGAAGATTCCTTTATGACCTTTGTTGTGGGGGTTAAGACAAGATTTTTAAATAATTTAAGTGCAAAGGATTCAGACATGATGTTGATCCCCACAACAGGATTATAGAGAGCATTAAATCGATCAGAATTATAAGCACAGCGTATTGTTATAGAGGGTGTGTCCAAACGGATCACATCAGAGGAAAGCTCTGATTCCTCCAACCTTTCGCTACTCATTACTGAGATAAGCTCTCTCAATTGATATTCACTTGGTAAATAAATGCTAAACTGGCCGTTTTGGGGTTTGTCAATAGAATGGTAGTTTGAAATATTTCCAAAATCGGCAAAAAGATCGGATTCTATATCCAGCATGAAGTCCGGTGGTGGAATTTCTTCCTCTTGTGGCTCAGAACTTGGGATAGCTAAAGTAGATGAAGAATTTGGCAGAGTGTCTACTTCGGCTTCATAGGTTTCATCATGAAGGGTATTATCCATCTCACCTTCTAGGATTCTATCTAGGATCACTCTAGCTTCAACAGCAGGGATGCGAAAGAAAGAACCTCTAGACATTGTGTGTAGCATTTGTTTGTGATTTTTCTGAAGACCTCGAAAAAAGTGAAATAAAAGAACAGGGTCTTCAAGATTAAGGTTTGGACCAGATTCTAAAAGATCAGAAAAACGTTTCCAGGATTTTCCCAAAGTTTCATTATCTTTTTGTTTAAAAGATAGGACTTCGAGTCTAAGGTCGGCTATACGGTCAAGGGAATAGAAATCTAGACAAAAGTTGGCTCGTAAAACTCCCCATTCACCTTGTTGTTGACTTACCTTCTGACTGTACCATTGTCTAGCCTCCCCCCTTAAAGAAAAAGGAAAAAGCTTCCAACGTATTGTCTTATCAGAAATGCCTTCAATGCGAAGACAATCACATGTTTGCTCAAAATCTCTAATATGAAGGTAAGGGTTTTCGTCTTCCTTTCCCAAAAAAGATAGGTTTTGAATCATGGCAATCAACCTAGAACTTAACTTATACTGGGATGTTTGGATAGGCTGTGATGATTCCCATGGTAAAAGGTCAGTTGCTAAAGGGATTGCAGACTCATGGATCGATTTAGAATTTTGGTTTTCCATAAGGTAAGAGTAAAGAAAATAAATTAAGAATATAAAAGATAAGAAAAGATAAAAGTATAGATACAAGCTAGTAGCAAGACTCGGGTTATCTCAGCAACCGTCTTTCTCCCCGGCAACGGCGCCAGAAATGCTTGTTGATATTTGGGAACGCAATAAGGAATTGATCCGCAAGCGCACGGATATCGGTGAGCACTTCACCCGGGAAATTATCCAGAGTATCGTATTTATTTTTTTACCACTAGGAGAAAGAGTGCATCTGACTAACCGGTCTATTACTACTAACCTTTAGGCACAAACAATGTCTTTCGATGTGAGTGATAAATAGAGAAGACTGCAACCGTAGTCTCCTTCTAACCTTGGTAAGGATGAACTACTATTCTAATGGGGAGGCTAACAGAATCTAGACACCACAAAGGATGTTCAACACGCACCTATAAACCCTATCCTTCCTGCTAACGAGATGTAATCTACAAAGGTAGCTCGGAATTGTCACGTTCCTCACTACTACCACGGTCCAGCTAGTCAGGGAATATCTATGAGTACCCCAGCCTAAACACCACGTTTACGCCAGTAATGATTACTCTAAACTCTACGCGAAGAGATTAAAGTAAACTCATAAACCATAAGAACAATAAAACAAGAACTTACTAGAATTTAGAAGTCGAATTACTGAAGAATCCTAGGAGCAAGCTTCGGGTTAGGAGAACTTGATCCCGCAGGTACAAGCTTGTAGTAGACACCGACAGGCCGGGCTTCCTCCACTCTATCTCTCTCAATCTAGTAGAAACTAGAAGATCTATTTCTACCTTACATTGGTTGCTAAGCCTAAAAAGAAATATTAATTAGAGAAGAGGTTTTCCTTCGAGGGCACCCCTCAGTCTCTATGATAATTTCTTCATGTCTTCTCCAGGGGCCAGGGGGGCCATGCTTATATAGTCCTCCCCTTCTATGCGTTTTTGGGTCGATAGGCGAGGTGGTACTATGTTTTTCTTGATCCAATAGGTCGGTGGAATATCCCGAACGAAGAGAGTCCCGAAAGCAATCCAGAGGGGGGCGGGCGCCCAGGCCTCCAGGGCGGGCGCCCTGGGCCTGGCCCCGTTTCGCCTCCGCTTCGGTCTCGTGGCTTCTGGAGTCTTCTAGATGATGTAAAATCGCGCGGTGCATTGATATCTCTATGTAATCCCGACATGTGGGCCTTTCTTCCTTATTTCCTGATAACCCCCTGCAGAAATAGATAAACAACAAAACTCGTGGAATTCTGTCAGATCAAACCCTAATTCTAGGTGTTGGTTGCATATTGGTCCTTTCTCTTGTTTATTTGATAATTAAAATTGATACTTAAGAACCGTCAACAACCATCATTCCATCATTGGCATCACCCAAATCGGCTATCAACACTCTTCTGTCGATCTAGCACAGTAGCTTCCCCACTACCGATCAGTTCTCCTTACGAATCTCGACTCATACCTAAAAACGGTGTCAATGGGTTCTTAGGAACCACTAACTGATTTTGAAACCAGAGTACCCCTCATTCATCTAATCGAAACTATGTCTTGGGGTCATTCTTGATCTTTTCCTTGATATGAAAAATACCTTTATCGGTTTTCTGACCCTCTATATCTTGGCTCTCAAGTGAACAATTGAGCTGGATAGGGTATAGAACTTTGGGATGCATCAAATTGAATCCATCCTCAAACAAAGGCTGGACCACATGATAGTGTGGTTTGTGGCTCAAGGCATCTGCCATGACGTTAGCATTGCTTGGATGATAGTGTACTTCAAGATCATAGTCCTTGATTAGCTCTAATCAACATCATTGCCTCATATTTAGCTCTGATTGAGTGAATATTTAATTGAGACTCTTGTGATCAGTGTAGATATGGCACTTATTTCCTAGCAAGTAATGCCTCCAGATTTTCAGGGAATGCACAATAGCCACAAGCTCAAGATCATGCGTTGGATAGTTAATTTCATGTTTCCTTAGCTGACGGGAAGCGTAGGAAATAACTCTGCCTTCTTGCATAAGTACACACCCCAAACCACATTTTGATGCATCGCAAAACACATCAAAAGGCTTCTCGATATCTGGTTGTGCCAAAACAGGAGCAGTGGTCACTAGCTTCCACAAGGTGCGGAAGGCAACTTTGCACTCTTCTGTCTAGGCGAACTTATGATCCATTTTCAATAGGGTGGTCATCGGTTAAGGGATCTTGGAGAAGTCAGGGATAAAGCGGCGATAATACCCCTCTAACCCAAGAAAGCTTTGAACTTCTGAGGGAGAAGTTGGGGCCTTCTAGTCCATGACCTCTTGTACCTTGGTTGGGTCTATGGCAATTCCTTCTTCTGATAGAATGTGACCCAGAAATGGAACCTTCTTGAGCCAAAACTCACATTTGCTAAACTTCACATACAACTGATGCTCACATAGTCGACATAACATGACCCTCAAGTGTTCAACGTGGTCTTGTTTGTTCTCTGAATAGACTAGAATGTCATCAATGAACACCACTACAAACTTGTCTAACTCGGGCATAAAGACTGAATTCATCAGATACATGAAGTATGCAGGAGCTTTTGTCAATCTAGACATGACAAGATACTCATACAACCCGTATCTGTTAGAAAAGGTAGTCTTTGGTATGTCTTGCGGTCAAATCTAAATTTGGTGATACCCCGACCTCACATCTATCTTAGAGAACACTTTCGCCTTTGACAACTGATCAAACAGGATATTGATGCGAGGTAAAGGACATTTGTTCTTGATGGTGACAACATTGAGTGGACAATAGTCCACGCACATGCGCAAGGATTGATCCTTCTTCTTCACGAATAGTCCCGAACAACCCCATTCGGATGAACCTGGCCAAATAAAACCCTTGTCTAGCAGTTCCTTCTGTTGGGTTTTCAATGCAGCAAGCTCATTTTGTGGTATCCGGTATGGTCTTCTAGAGATCGGGCGTTGTACCTAGTACCAATTCTATGGCAGACTCAACTTCCATATCTAGGGGAAGCCTATGTAACTCTTCCGGAAAAACATATGGAAATTCACAGTCCACTGGTATTTGCTCTAAAGGAACCACTTTCATAGCACAAGAAATGCTAACAAAGTCAAACCATCGAGGTAACCTCACCTGAACTGTGCCCTCACCCCGTGGATCTTTAAGGGAAAGAGTCCTCTGACCGGCATCTATGACTGCTCCCAATCCTTCATCTTATTCATACTAATTATAACATCTAGAACTAACCCTGCATGACCACAAGGTTTATGAGAAACCTTCAGTCGTTGATATCCAAGGTCGCTCCAGTCACCGTTTTATTGGTCAACACATCAGCCCCAGCTGAACTGATGTGATAACGATAACCCAACTTGGTAACTAGTTGATCATGTTTTTGTGCAAATGCTTGACTCATGAATCAAACAAAATAGCTGCGAGCTGTTGGTTGACAGGGAACATACCAGCTATTACTGGTTATCCTTCCGAAATCTCCTCAATCGAGGTGTGGTGCACAGGGGCTGGGTAGGTCATTTGCTGCTTCTTGGGGCAAGGACATTCCTTAGCTAAGTGTCCCATCTTGTGGCAGTTGTATCATGCTTGCCCCTTGGCTTTGCTAGGGTCACAGCTACCTTGTATGGCTTCTGATCAGTTGATGGCCCTGTGTTCCTTCTCTGTGCAGGTTAGAATCTAGCACCTAGGGCAGGAGGATGATACTACTGATGTCCTGCCACCGGTGCCCTAGACTGAGACAAACCAGCCTCAAAAGCCCTCTTGCGAGACTTGGACACGCTGTAGTTATTGTTATTGTTCTCCTGAGTCAGACAGTCACTGATATAGGCATTAAAAGTAGCTCGGGTCCCTGTGCCCATGGTCTTCAGCATCTTGGGGCTCAAGCCCCTATGGAAACTAGCAATCTTCTTAACTTCGGGGTTCACAAACTCTAGAGCATAACGAGCAAGATTGTTGAAAGCGTGTAAGTACTCTTTCAGAGTCTTGGTTCCCTAGGATAGCTTCATGAACTCAGCGACCTTCATTTCCACCAAGCTTGGGGGAATATAGTTTCATCGAAAAGTGATAGTGAAGCGGTTCCAGGTAATTAGGGTCCCCTCAGGATAGGTGGTGCATGGTGAGACCATCAAATCCCAGATGGCCCCTACAGTTGGTGCGCTGCATATTCCGCCTTTAGCTCTTCAGTCATCCTGAGCAGACGAAATTTCCACTCTATGGTGTTATTCCACTCATCGGCCTCCAACGCTTCTACGGCCTCTTCAAAAACTGGTGGTTTAGTGTCCATGAAGTCCTTGAAAGAATTGTACTGATTCACTTTGTAGTCGCCCGGGTTAGCCCCACAGCGGGTGTTGTCAACGATATTGCATAGGGCAGCCTCCATATTCTACTGCATTTGCTCCATGTTTCGCTAACTCCCCAAAAACTGCACGAGAAACACCTTTACAGTGTATGGAGCCAGGTGGTGGTGGCGGTGGTGGTGCTCTATTCTCATTCCTGCAAGCTGCACCACCTAAGGAACCTTCTCCAGCATCTTGGTTGCGATTACCCCTGCCACATGATTCCACCATCTGCATGTGTCAATGGTAAGTAATCATTAGGAATTATCACCAATCGATAGGTACATGTAAAATCATGCCACACTGAATTTACTAGTGAGAATAAATCCACACAATAACAGTATTACTTAGCGTATTGCAAAGCATGTTCGCATACATCCACATTGCAAGCATACGTACACTGGACTTTCCAAATGACAACACAACTCAACCACACCAAGTTTCACACATAACCAAGTCTCAACCCAGATTAGGCTTACATGCCATGCAGAAACAAAAACATCAAAAGAAAGACTAGCACTAGAACACTAGCGTCCACTTGCTACGGTCGCTATCCATTCCGGAGCCCTCGCTTTCCTCATCTCCACTTGCTGCCACCTCCATCTGTAGATCCTCATCTACTTCTTCCTCAGAATCTATCTCAGCTGCTCGAGGAAGGTGATGCGGATGGAGCTGGTTATGCAATTGGTGGATCTCCTCATGCAAGTTCTCATTATACTCCTCAGGGTTAGCTAGTTGCTGCTCAAGCTCTAGCTATCGGGCCCTAAGAGTGTCTTCCTCCTGCCAGGCTTCATTCCTCTGTCCAAGCACATGAACTAGCATGCGCTCATAGTTCCTATGGGCTGTGGTCAACCTATCTCTCTACTCTCTCATTGCTAGCATGTCCCGGCTCAGCACGCTGTTCCTCTAAACTGCCTGGTCCCTCTCAAGAGTCACACGGGCAAGCTCTGCCTACAACCTCTCAACCTCACTATCAAAGTCACGCTGCAGCTGGCGCTTCTCATCTTGGACTATCAGTAGAGACTGAGTCAAATGCCTCAAACAGCGCTTTAGGCCCCCATAGGTCTTCATCAAGGCAAACATGGCACTCATAGTTGCACTATCACTATGCTGATCCTCATCTGCACTCCTCTCTAAGGCACTCCTCCCACACCGAGGTGTAGGGGTCACCCCGAGGAAACACCCCACCGAAGGCATGAGCTAGCTCCTGTGGAAACGTCACCATGAGATCCCTCAAAACTGCAAAAGCAGCCCTGCTTGCTCCCTTAAAAGGAGTACTGCCTCTGGACTCTGTTGACACTAGCTAACACCACTTAGATACTAGGTTGTCATCCCCAGCACGGTGCCAGAGTGTACAAAGGTATTTATAAATGTAAAGGCTCTCTAGAAAATAATCTATTCTATCCGCAAGCGCACAGATAAAACACCTCATTGTAGCATTTCACCAGGATAAGTATTCCAGGTATCGTTATTTATAATTTTGCTTAAGAGAACAAAAGGGATGAAATTAAAATAAGGACAAAATCTATCAAGGCATAGACTAGAGATAAACTTGCAAGAACATGATTACTAAGGAGAAACTCGTCACACAGTCACTTACTTTGGCAGGGGATAAACCATAAAGATAATGATAATGAATTATAAGTTCAAGGGTAAATAACACAGGGATTAGAAAATAGACTACTCCTCATATATGTAGGTGATGTCGGATTAGCTAGAGAATGGATCCTAAGTTATCTACTATCTACTAAGTCATAATCTACTCTAGTTATCTACAAGATCATATATAGCACAAAAGACTCTTCATTCATGTATAAGGAACATTGCTAAAGTAAATCAGAACATCGTAAAACCTACTCCGCAATACAAGTTCTGCCAGTCCTATCAACGGAGGGTGGACTATATAAGAATCAACGAAGCTGTCACTATCACGAACTACCACACAACCCGGCCAATAGGATACATTTGCAGGTAAATAACATCTAAGCACCGCGCCCACATGTGATCTACCACTTAACTCCCTCACGTCAAGAGCTAAGCGCTTTGCAAACTTATACATAAACTCATTGTCAATCATAACTATATAAAATATAGAACTAGAGCAAACTAAGAACGTAATAAATAGAGACATAATGCAATTAGAACAAAGTATTAGAGAAAGATATGAATAATACCAATCTTTATTACCGAAGATCCGAATCCAGAGCGTAGTGCTCTACTTCTCTAATTGCTATCTAATCAAACCTCTAAACTTGAAGGATTAGGGAGTAGCTAATTCTAATTCTCTGTGGGAGAGAAGCTCTAAACCCTAACTTTGATGGCTACCTCTGAATAATGATTTCTCCTCCTCTCTTCTCTCCCCTAGGGGTGGAGAGGCCTTGGTTATATAGTCCTTTCAAGTGAATTTGGGCCGTTGGATCAAACTGACATTGATTCTATGGTTTAGATTCATTCTTTAGGTCAGTGGAGCGTAGTCCCGAAAGAGAGTCCTGATTGGACTCTAACCCTGGGCGGGCGCCCAAGGGGGGTGGGCGGGCGCCCTGCCCTCGAGCCCGATCATCTTCTCATTCGTTCCCGTGGCTTCTGGACTCTTCTAGATTGAGGAAAATTGCGCGGCACGTAATTATCTCGTTGTAAACATGACATGTGGGCCTTCTCTCCATATTCTCTGATAACCCCCTGCAGAAATAGATAAACACCAAAGCTCATAGAATTTTGTCAGATAAAACCCTAATTCTAGATGTTTGGTGCATATTGATCCTTTTCCATGTTTATTTGATTGTTAATTTTAGTACATAAGGACCATCAACAAACTCCCCCAAGCTTACCCTTTGCTCGTCCCTGAGCAAATAGCTAAACTCAGATGGATCAGGAATTGCTTCGATGTTTTCTTTCCTGACATGCACACATGCTTTTAAAAAAAAATCTTCTAGATTAGAGTGAAGTGTTATGGAGCTTAGTACCTGCACTTAAGTCTTGAGTAATCGAAAGACAAAATAGTTAAGTCAAGCACTATTTCTCCTATCTATACTTCACCTTTGTTCTAGAGTTTTTCATAAGTTTTCAGTTCCCAGCAATGATTCTCTGTCTCAAGTCTCTCTATATGTGGTATTTGTGGATCCTTACCAAAATGTCACTTACCTATAGCTAATGGAATATTGAAGTGGAGCTCATAGGAGTGAAAAACAGCTCATACATATGTTGTCTAATTGAGCCATGGATCCAAAGGAACTCAGCATATAATTAAATCAAGATACGCATGTGTGGTGGAGTAAATGATAGTGATGGTAAAAATGTATAAGTGATAAAACTTACTTCTCATTGCTCCTTATATTGCTATCTCTCCTCTTCTTTGATCTTTGCATTGGGAGAACATGGGCTATCTCTTTTTTTCTTTTCTTTTTCAGATGGGTAGTAGACACCCCTAATTCTACTGTCGGATACTTGTCCATTTTTTCTGCTCAAGTGGGCATCTTTGTACCCCTAATTCTACTTCGGACACTTGTCCATTTTTACCTATCATCTCACTCTTTTTCTTTCTTTTCTGAGGTTCCAGGCACTTGCCCCTTTTTTTTCCTCGCAAATTTTTGCATAACCCATGCCTCTTCTGCATTGAATCTTTTAGAGAGAGAGAATAACAATATTTGGGACAGTGAGTGATAATATTTTTAGCAATTTTAATGAATGGTGGTAGATGGTGTAGTAGATGTGTGCAAGTGAATATCTTAATTTAACCACATGAAAAGCTCCTAAGGGTCTACACAGCTCGATCAAACTTAATGTGAATATAAGTAAAAGATATTATAGCAAGTATGGGTGTGGTAGGTAGTTTGTAATGCTAGGAACTCATCATGTGATTTGTTTTCAAAATAAATCTCTAGAACTTAGTGTAGTACGAACAAGATAAACAGTAGCTCAACTTTATATCATGCCTTTCTCTTACCTAGACTTTAGTTTTATGCTTCCCAAAGATAGTAATTTCAGTTTTAGTAATTCCTGGAAGAACTCTAATATAAAAGCTAGGTACTTGAAAGCAACTATTCATCATTTCCATCATGCATTTTTTTGGTCTTTTTATCTTTCTAGAGATTAACACTTAGCAGATAAATAAAGCACACTTATCTACACACTCTTTTTATTTTGTTTTCATGTTTATAAAATGCAGTAATTTAAAGCAAGAAAATATTTATTGGGTTTTCTAAGTTTTCTCTTTAAGATAAAATACTAAAATAGAAAAGAATAAATAAGAAAAGCAAATAAAAACTTACTTGATAAATTGGGGAGGAACTCCCCCAAGCTGGATGTTGATGTCGGTCTTACCCGATGTTCCAGAACTGCATCATGGTTGTGATGTTGTCATTCATTGTTGTTGTATCTTGTCTTAGCTCTTGTACTGCAGTGGCGTGGTCCTGGTTCCATTTTTGTTGCTCTTCCAGGAGTCGTCCATGTTCTGCTTGCATGTTCTGGATCCTGAAGCTCCATATGGATCAGTGGAGTACCTGCCCATATGAAAAGGCGGGTTTGTCCACTGGTGATCTTGGCACTCCGGCCATGTCTCCTGTGTTGGCTCTTGTGGTTGCACATGTCGAACCCATGGGTCTCGAAGGACTCAGGGGTTATAGTCGCGATAATGCAGGTGCGCTGCTTCTTCTGGTCCGGGATCAGCTCCATACCAGGTGTGTTATTGATGGGTGGTCATCCTTTCAGATGCCACTCGCTGTGGAGCTCTCTGGTTCACTGGTGTTGCTGCAATCTCAATCAAAAAATTTTGAACAACGTAGAGGCCAAGGTTCGGGTTAGGTAACCGAATCTTGCCCTTATCATCATATAGCATATACATTATGTTCCCCTCTTTCTTTAACATCCGAGCTTGTCTAAATGTGTCATAGCCACGATAAATTCTTAACTCATCTATAAAGTCCAACGACGAGTTTTCTAGTAAATGAAGGTTAGAGGCTAGACGAGTGATACGTGAAGTACATCCTACTGGTTCCTGAAGACTAGGTACACTAAGCCAATGAGAAACTAAAAGTGTAACAGGTGAAGTGGGTACTTTATTAATAGCAGCATATAAAAGTTGCAAATCTCCTACTCTTACTTTCCTAATATCATCACGATAGAAAAGATTGTACCCAAGCCATTTGTGGAACACCCTAAGAGTGGGGTGTTCCATGTCACTGGTTCAAGCTTGACTATAAAAATTATCTCTAGATATCTCTCTCCAGAACTGGTATCTCTCAAAATTAGGTAGGTCGGAGTAAATGTTCAGGATGCATCTTGAAGAGAAACCAAGATGGTCGCTCAGTTCTCTCCAAGACAACATAATCTCCTGTTTGAACATCCGAAAAACAATTCCCCCTTATAATATTGTAAAGTGCAAAGAAATTCCAGGGTGAGAAGACGAGAACCCAGCTCAGTTATGTTCCAAAAATTTGCCCACCCTAACATCTGGAAAATTAAGTCGAATTCGGTGTCCATACCTGTTTCTTGTAGCAAGATTGGATCAAGAGTAGGGGTGTGAATGAAATCTTTGTTCTTTAGTTGCTGGTAGACTTCCTTCTCCCTTCGAGTCTTTAGTCCAAGGTCTCCTATCTTGAGAAGGACCTTAACTTGCTGATTAGATGATGATGACGGAGCTTGTGTGGGCGTTGGGTCGACGCTCATCTCTGATGGGTGTGAGGAGTGTCGGGATGAACTCCTTGTACCAATGTTCTTGAGAGCCTTTCCTGCGTTCTTCACCTTCTTGAACATCCTATAAACAAAAGTTGGCAAAAACACAACTAGTGGAAAATGTGAGAGAATATGTTAGTGGTCAGCTGTCCAGAATGTCAGTAGTCCAGGGGTTAGTCGTTCAAGACAAGTTTCTATTTTGGCAGAACCTCCCCCTAAACAACTTTTACTTCCGCTTGGACACCGGGATCACTACTTACTAAGTGAAACTTACTCTCTCACTCAAAAACTACCAACTTCTTTCCCACTCTTCTCTTCTTCTCTACTCTCTTCTCGCTTCACTACAAGAGCTCCTTCTGGAAACTAAAACTTGTGTGGTTTTCTGGAATGCTTGTGTGAAGAAGATGGAGGTAGAAGGTGGCTATTTATAGGAGGAAGAGGGGGCAGGGCGGGCGCCCTTGGTAGGTGGGCGGGCGCCCACCTTTGGTGCCCATCCTAGCTGCCCTTTCTCCACTCCTTTCTCTGCTTAATTCTCATGCAAAATAATGGATCATGGGTGGTGGTTGGCCGGTGGAAAAGTGCTGGTTAGTGGAGATATGTTGGTGGATCAAATAATCTGATGGGATGTGTGTGAGGTGTGGTGTATGACATGTGGGACCCAAGGAGTGTGGGTCATGCTTCTAGAAGGTTTCTATAATTAAATATAATGTAGGAATCTATGAGAATTAAAACTTATTGAAATGATAATGGAAAATATTTTTGTGCCTCCACAATAATTAATAAATATGGGTTGTTACACACCATGAATATTATTTATATGGGGCTTTTTATTATTATAATAATGCTATGAATAAATATGACTAATGCAAGAATTTAAACAATGTGGATAAATACCGTTTTACCTCCCGATGAGGGTTTGGGATTTTTAGGTCCCCCAAGCTGGACCTCCAAATCTTTTAATCTTCTGAATTACCTTCCTCCGGAGATGGTGTCTCTAGTGGTTCTTCATGAACTTCCTTCACTGTAGGGTCTCTCTCTGGTTTGGGCTTGATTGTGAAGTGTTCTACTTTTCCGTTTATGTTGAACTTGATTTCTCCTTTTCCGACATCAATGTGGGCATTGGCAGTGCTCAGAAATGGCCTTCCAAGGATAATGGACACTTTTGAGTCAGGACTCATGTCCAGTACCACGAAGTCTACTGGCACAAGGAAATCTCTCATCTTGACTGGAATGTTTTCGGCGATGCCCAACGGGTGTCGAACCGATTGATCTGCTAGTTGTAGGCACATTGATGTTGGTTCTAGGGTCGCATGCTCAAGCTTTTTGTAGACTGATGCTGGCATCACACTGACACTTGCTCCGAAATCACAAAGTGCATTGTTGAAGTGTTGGTTTCTGATCGAGCAGTCAATAGTGAGACACCCGGGATCTTCCTTCTTCTTTGGTGGTCTATTGAGGATGGCCGCACTACATTCTTCTGTCAGCTTGATAACCTCAGTGGTGGGCAGTGGTCTCTTCTTGTTAAGAATATCTCTGATGTACTTTGCATATGTAGGTACCTGTATGGCATCAAGTAGAGGTATGTTGACATTTTCTGAATGACCTCTACAAACTTACCAAACTGCTCATCCGACTGCAGTCCTCTGTTTCTTCTGGAAAATGGCAAATAGTTGGTGTCGTAAAAATCTTTCCTCATTTCTCCAGTTCTTGGTGGTTGGAGCAGATCTTCTGCTTCAACTGGGCTTTCTTCTTCTATCTCTGCTGGTTGTACTGGTGCTGATGTTCTTTGTTTCTCTTTTTGGTATGGGGGATCTCTGGTGGCTTTGCCTCCTCTAGTAGTTATGTTCTTTACCTACTCAATGTTAGTAGCAATAGGCAGTGTAGCAGCTAACTTTATTAATTTAAGCTCTACCCTTTTATTAAGAGTGTTTTGCTCATCAAAGGCAGTTAATAGAAAATCCATTTTACTGTGTATATCTTTTAGAGATGATTCATTTATATCTAGCCTTTGTTTAACTTCATCATTAGTTTTGGTTTGTTGATCAATTATCTCTTTTAATGAAAGTTGCTTGAAAGTATTACCTGAATTCATACCTTTGTTGTTGGGTTAACTCGAAGTAGGCTGATATTTGTATGCTGTCTTAATGGCCCTTTGATCTTCTTTGAACTTGGCCCTCTCGTCAATCCAATGGAGCAAATTTTCCATCTTGGTTGATAGTGCATTTACTTCTTCTGGTATTTCTTCAGTTTGATGACATTGTTGAGCTTTTTCTTGGAACCAGCTTTGGTTTTCTGCTATCTTATCCAAAAGTATCTCTGCTTTTCCAATTGTAAGCTCCAAGAATGATCCTTTAGCGGATGCATCTAGGCACTCACAAGCCTTCTGGGTTAATCCATGGTAGAAGGTCTGCATAAGTAACCATGTGTCCATTCCATGGCGAGGACAATCTAAAATGTATCCTTGAAAACACTCCCATGCTTCTGAAATGGTTTTTGTCTTCTGCTGTTGGAAACTGACAATATTTCCTCTTAAGGCAGTTGTTTTGCCTATAGGGAAAAACTTTGATAGAAAGGCATCTGACAAGTTTGTCCAGTTGTTGATGTTATCTTGATGAGTGTAGAACCACTTCCTCGCTTTTCCTTCTAGTGAGAATGGAAAAAGGCGAAGTAGTATGACGTCTTTGTCAACTCCGTTGATTTGGATTGTGCTTCCAATCTCTAAGAAATTCTGCAAGTGTGCACTAGCATCTTCATGTGCCTTTCCACTGAATTGTATAGCTTGCACCAAATTGATGAGGCTTCACTTGAGCTCAAACTCTGCAAATCTTGGACCAGTTGGAATGTTCTCGAGACTTGGAGCAGAGAATTCTTGCAAGGTCTTTTGTGCCATAGCTTCAGCAATTGGTAGCTAGCTTCTTCTTCTCTTGATTGCTTTGGTTTTGATGATGAAGAGTTGAATGTACCCAAAGTCAATCCTGATATTCCTTGTATAAAAATATAAACATAGAAAAACAACAGGGTGAACCTGCCAAAGCAGAGGTGCCTTGTTATGATTTCTCACTTAGTAGCTGTTTTATGCAATTATTTCTCTATAGTCTAGTCTAATATTTTATGTGAATAACCTTGACTGATTTCCTGACTTTCCTTACCGTTCCTATGTGTTACCCTTTTGGTCCCTGGCAATGGCGCCAGAAATGCTTGTTGACACTAGCTAACACCACTTAGATGCTAGGTTGTCATCCCCAGCATGGTGCCAGAGTGTACAAAGGTATTTATAAATGTAAAGGCTCTCTAGAAAATAATCTATTCTATCCGCAAGCGCACAGATAAAACACCTCATTGTAGCATTTCACCAGGATAAGTATTCCAGGTATCGTTATTTATAATTTTGCTTAAGAGAACAAAAGGGATGAAATTAAAATAAGGAGAAAATCTATCAAGGCATAGACTAGAGATAAACTTGCAAGAACATGATTACTAAGGAGAAACTTGTCACACAGTCACTTACTTTGGTAGGGGGTAAACCATAAAGATAATGATAATGAATTATAAGTTCAAGGGTAAATAACACAGTGATTAGAAAATAGACTACTCCTCATATATGTAGGTGATGTCGGATTAGCTAGAGAATGGATCCTAAGTTATCTACTATCTACTAAGTCATAATCTACTCTAGTTATCTACAAGATCATATATAGCATAAAAGACTCTTCATTCATGTATAAGGAACATTGCTAAAGTAAATCAGAACATCGTAAGACTTACTCCGCAATACAAGTTCTGCCTGTCCTATCAACGGAGGGTGGACTATATAAGAATCAATGAAGCTGTCACTATCGTGAATTACCACACAACCCGGCCAATAGGATACATTTGCAGGTAAATAACAACTAAGCACCGCGCCCACATGTGATCTACCACTTAACTCCCTCGCGTCAAGAGCTAAGCGCTTTGCAAACTTATACATAAACTCATTATCAATCATAACTATATCGAATATAGAACTAGAGCAAACTAAGAACATAATAAATAGAGACATAATGCAATTAGAACAAAGTATTAGAGAAAGATATGAATAATACCAATCTTTATTACCGAAGATCCGAATCTAGAGCGTAGTGCTCTACTTCTCTAATTGCTATCTAATCAAACCTCTAAACTTGAAGGATTAGGGAGTAGCTAATTCTAATTCTCTGTGGGAGAGAAGCTCTAAACCCTAACTTTGATGGCTACCTCTGAATAATGATTCCTCCTCCTCTCTTCTCTCCCCCAGGGGTGGAGAGGCCTTGGTTATATAGTCCTTTCAAGTGAATTTGGGCCGTTGGATCAAACCGACATTGATTGTATGGTTTAGATTCATCCTTTAGGTCAGTGGAGCGTAGTCCTGAAAGAGAGTCCTGATTTGACTCTAACCCTGGGCGGGCGCCCAAGGGGGGTGGGCTGGCGCCCTGCCCCGAGCCCGATCGTCTTCTCGTTCGTTCCCGTGGCTTTTGGACTCTTCTAGATTGAGGAAAATTGCGTGGCACGTAATTATCTCGTTGTAAACATGACATGTGGGCCGTCTCTCCATATTCTCTGATAACCCCCTGCAGAAATAGATAAACACCAAAGCTCGTGGAATTCTGTCAAATAAAACCCTAATTCTAGATGTTTGGTGCATATTGATCCTTTTCCATATTTATTTGATTGTTAATTTTAGTACTTAAGTACCGTCAATAGACTCGTACACCCAACCGCCCCAAGTGGGGTCACTACCGCAGGTAGGGATCACTGCCTCGACCCCAACTAGGGTCTCGTCACCAAGCTACTCTCTGCTCCAATAGTAGCGAGGTTCCCTTCCATTAGGATACCCATCACACTAAGCACCCTCCAAAGCAACGTAGGCATACCGAACTCCCCTAGGAACTTGCTCTTATGACACGAGTCCCTAGGTGCCACTTGATGGTGAGGAACCAGCCCTCCAGTGGACTTGCAAGCGGTACACCTGGTGCGAGCCATGTGCTAAAAATGGGATACCTTCGGTAGGACTGAGGATTTAATTTATCATTTTTATCAAAATGGGACAGATTTATATAAGGGGAGAGACTAAACAATGATATGAAATGAACCTAATGCATGCACAAAACTTACAATATCACAAACTTTTAGGAACAAAATTTAATACTAACGGTATACACTGTGGCATATAACGTTCTCTCATATAGGTAACTAACGTTCTACTCAGGAGCGTGGTTAGTGTACCTACAAAAAACTCATTTCAGCCCAACCACAGTATAAACATGCAGAACAATAATTAAAACTATGCACCACACACACGTACCCCGTGTCTATATGTGTTGTGCCACTACCCATATCATCGTCCTAATGACGACGTCGCCTCTCTGGATGGAATCACCCACCATGTGGTACTATTTTCTAAGCACACGGAATATGTGTGTAGGACATATCACCCTAAAGCACTTCCCTAGATCGGTAGTGTATACGATCATGCCCTCATAGCTCTCACTTACCGAGGCATAGAGGAGAACGATCCATTCATTACCATTCAAGTGAATGGCACTCATACTATTGCACGTCGTATGAGCGACAAAATAGAAATATGATGCATAACCCCCAAGTTAGTACTTAAATAGCCACCTTAGAGTCCTTAACTAGGCATAAAGGATATGACCACTGGCACACTTTATAGTTTTCCAAAAATTCATTTGAACACCTTGATCATTAGTGATAGGGAATTAGTTTTGTTAAACCATTTTAATTTGTTTTAAATGTGCTTATGAACAGTAATCCGCTAAACCTTGCTCCGATGCCAGCTGTAATAGAACCGTCCAAATTATAAGAGATTAAGCATAATAGCGACCATTTACAGAGCCGAACCATCAGGCTTAAGCCCATATAATTCCGATAGTGTGTCAAATCTTGAGGGATTTCAAACCTTTTTCCGTACACACAACCAAGATCATAATAAGTTTAGCAGTCACCGTCCACAAGTTACATTCAGTTCACAACATTCTAGAAATTACATCAGAGTTCAAACATGGTTATACAAACCAAGTTCACATGTAGCGGAAGCATTTAGTTTCAAAATGTCACACACACTTAGTTTATTTAAGTGCTATAGTCTGATCATTCCCACAAAAGCAAAAGATGAGGTAGAGTGACCATTGCCCTTGGTCTAGTCATCACCCGTTGCTGAGTACAAGCAGTTGATGCAATACCCATAATACATCTGCCCATCTACAAAACAACATGGGAATAGAACCCTGAGTATGATAATGTACTCAGCTAGACTTACCCGTCATAAACCAGAAATAAAATGACTCGCAAGGATCATGAAGGCTGTATAGTGGGATAGCTAGACACCTGTTGCATAAAAGTTTAACCCACTAAGTATATATAAACCCCTTCGCTTTTATTTAGCTCAAGTTAAGTAGCATTACCTATCATCTAGATTAGCACCTGTACTATTGTAACTAGTTGATTGATTATGATAGAAACAATATCACATAGCATTCACATTTCATCACATACCATAACCATAGTGTTCCATAGTCCCTACTACGAGGACAGGAATCAAGTCAAGTGCTCACTATCCAGGAGTGATGGCAATTTGAATCAATTTCTGACTAGCTGGCGAGTTATTCCAGAGATAAACCACACTCACTGATCAAGTGTGATATAGGTCACCATATTACACTATCCAGGACCAATTCACGGGTTCAACAGGCACCGCCCGTACTCGAGGACCATTCCAGCGACCGAGGTATCCAAGGTATACCAAGGTTGCACACCGCACCCTCATCGTTCTCCTCATCCATCACCAATACAGCGTGTACTTCAGGCCGATTCCTGGCCTGGATAGTGTTCAGGCTTCACAGTCGGAACGACTTATCCTTCTAGAGGGCCATCAATGATCGGTCCTTAATCAACACAGGTAGAAGCACTATGGTCCAACACCCCCATAAGACTTTGCCCGGTCTCAGTTTGATTTCCACACTTGGTTATCTCCCATGATAGCATCAAACAACTAAACCTTTTTGGTATCCACTTGTATCTCGTAGGTGACAGGAAATCACCTGACTTCTACTGTGCTAGGCAAGCCAAGCATAGACTTCGGACCTACACTACTTAGGACAAGTGTTGGTGCAAAAGCTGATCTGCAAACACAAAGGGCTAATACCCGATTTAAACGTTAAGACGTGCTAGCCGATTTGACCTTACTATCGGCAAAGGTGATAACTCGAATACTTTGGTCCCGACAACAGCGATGTGCCCGGATGCCACGGCCAAGAGGTATTCACGCGGAACTTGAGAACACGCCGAGCTTAAGTCGATGAATTCCGAAGAACTCGTAATAAAAAGGAAAATATGATGAAGTTGTCGAAAAAGTAGATGCTGGAATATGAGTAAAAACTTGTGTTTGATTGATTGATAGTTGTCTCGATTACAAGGCCCCAGGGTCTACATTTATACCCTGCTCAAAGAGCTACAACCAGACACGACTAGAATTCGAATTCCAAATTTAAATAGAATCTGTGTACAAAATGATTTAAATAACTAAGAAAAACCTAAAACTATCCTGCCGTGACAAGCTGGGACACGACCACGGACCACTTGGTAACCTCCAAGTCTTCCTTCCACGTCATCGGCAGACTCCCCATCGGCAACGATTAATACTGGCTATCGGCATAAACATATCACCACCCATGGACTTAGCCACACTCAGTTGTCTCTTCATCGGCAACCACCCTTATCGGCAATTTTCCTGCAAACCAGTCACTATTGCCTCTTCTTGCCGATCTACACTCTACCGATCCTGGGTACGTGTCCAAAAACGGTGTCAACACATGCCCCCCAATTTCGGAGTATGAAATCATTAATGCTCCAAAATTCTCTGTAGTAATGATGCCTTTCCGCAATTAATTCTCCCAATTTGGTAACCGACAACCTTAATCTGAACAACCTTGGTTCGATTCCTCCGCAGATCCCTCGAAATTCTCTACTTCCCAAACGGACATCTCCACTTCAGTCACCCATCGGTAATATTACCGTTACAGAGACTTGCCGATGGATTGACCAGGACGTCCTGTTCAGTAAAGTATCCTTATCCTCCCAAACGGATATCCCCATTTTATCCGCCCATCGGCAATATTACCGTTACAAGGCGTTGCCGATGGACCGACCAGCAAATCTCGCACAGTAAAATATCTCCAGATCACGACCGCTTCCTGTCAAATTACCTGCACAATCCCTTGATTACCGTGCGAACAGTTACCATATCTTCCTGAGTATCCTCGGATTTCACGGATACGGCGAAGTGATAAGTCAGATTTACCCTTGCCCATTTTATCCTATAAATAGTTTCTTCTCAGGTACTCCTCCTCCATCGCATCATTCCACAATTCCAACCCCACCTTCCTGGCGGCGGCGCTGTTCGAGATCTCAAGAACTCCAACAAGGCCCCTTCTTCACCAACTTCGAAGCCTTCGATCATCCTCTTTGTGAGGAGATGGCCATCAACTTCACCGTCCCTGAGGTTAGTTCTTCATTCCACCTCTTGTGCTTTTACCGCATCCCTGTTTATCCGCAATTTATTTTACTGAACATTTTTTATTTTTCTTTCTTTGTTCTTCTTTTACCTTTAAAACCATTAGGATCTGTCCAATAAAATTGTCATCCCAACCGATCAGCCACACCTCCAATGTCTTGGTCCGTTAGGGAATCCAGATCCTACCGATCTTATTAATGCAGAAACAAACAGGATCCCTTTTAGAGCCGAGAATTTTTCTTTGGATCTGTGGAAGGATACCTTCCATTCCTGGCCCAGTCCTACCGTGGGATGGAAGGATTGGTTCTTGAGAGTTAGCCACTCAAATGAAGTCCAATGGGGTGAGAGAAAACTGGACCAATGCATCAGGCTGTCCATTGCCGACATGCATAGGAATAAGTCATTGCTGATAGCTGCATCTTATTTCTGGTCTGACTCCCTTAATGCCTTTGTCTTAGGTCACGGCCCGACTTCTCCTACACTTGCCGATGTAGTTATGCTCACCGGCCTAGATGTATCTTCTGCCGATAGAACCCACTTTTTTGATACCAAACCCAGTGCTAAGGTAGAAACTCGTGCTATCGGCGGTTGGTCAGGGTACATCCAAAAATACAAACGAACAGGCCCTGTTAACATAAAGGAACAGACCAGCTTCCTGAACATGTGGTTGGACAAATTTGTATTTTGTGGTCGATCGGCAGGACCAACTTCCGTCTACCTAGCAGCAGCAGAAAGATTAGGCAATGGTGGCCGATTTCCCCTAGGCCGATACCTGCTTGGCGCAGCTTACCACCTCCTCCACCAAGTAACTAGGAAACTCCTGCTCGGCCAGTCCATCGGCAACTTGGGGGGTCCCTGGTGGTTTATCAACATGTGGCTTAGCCTCCACATGCACAAGTGTCTCGAGTTTGACCTTTTCGCACAGCGCTTCCCTAGAGATATAACCGAGGATTATGAACTAGATGAAGAAGAATCGGCAACTCGCCCTCCCCTAAATTTTGGCGAGGCTGTCATAGTTCTGCCCGGCACAGGGGGCAATGCAGACCAAGTCAGCCGATTCTTCCAAACCCTGTATGAAGGCCTAACCAGAGAACAGCGAGGATGGTTGCCCTATGAAGATCTAGACATCATGTTTCCTTTGGTCTTCCATCCGTTCAACAAAGCTCTCAACAAGGATCATGAAGTGATGATGGCACTGATCACTCCCAGAGCTATACCAGTAAACTTCTTCGGCAGTGGGAAAACCTCCAACCAAACCTATGAGTTTTACAACCCATCGGCACTAGCCCGTCAGTTAGCTTTCGGCCAGCTACCGATTGCACTCTGTTATGCCGATGTGATAAAACCTAGGGAAGCCATCACTAACCTCCTCGAGTGGATTCGAGTAGCCCAACTGCCGCTGAGTGCCGATACAGATGCAGATTTTTCAGAGTGGGTCCCGGTCGCCTTCATTACTCAGTCGTACAAACAATGGTGGGCGGAATGGAAGGAGCATTTGTTCTGCAAATCGGCTCTTACATACCACGGCATGATCGATCCCCAGTACGAAGTTCCCGACAATACTGTAAGTATCTCCAAACCGATGTTTCAATTCTTTCAATCCTATTTCCATCGGTAACTCACTTTTGTATTATATTCTAGGTTGTCAACGTCCCCCCATCGGTTAGCAGGAGTGGCAAGCCGATTGATCTTTTTCCATCAGGTCCGATCTATTCAATCGGCAACAACGCTCCCACTTTGGCTGCCATAATGCATCGAGGTGTGCGTCTGAAGAAAGTCACCACCAAACGCCCAAAGACATCTCCATCGGTAGCTGCCTCTACCTTAGCACAGGCCTTCAAGGTAATTATTCGAACTCCTTTTTATTCATACCGATTCCACTCTTACATCTGTCATACTTGTACTCACAAATTTCCCTTTCTATATCAGCACATCGGCGCATCGGCAAAAACCAGAAGCACAAGTGCCGATGCCCCCCAGTCCAGTCAGCAGAAGAGAAAAGGTGCCAAGAGTACCAGAGCACAAACAAAGCGCTAGAGAGTAGCAACGCCCCCTCCTCCCCTGGTATCTCCAATTCCGGTGGAATCTTCTCCTTCTTCTCCAGAAACACAGACACAGCAAGTACCATCTCCCCCTCAGCCGCAAGAAGCACCTCAAGTGGAAGAACTCCACCTAGAAGAATCCCAGCCAGAAGTACCTCAGTCAGAAGATACATCGACTGATATGGGCGAGCAGGCTACCGATCTAGCAGGATTAATCATATCATCGGTAGTTTCCTCGATCCAGACAGGCACTGCATCTCCCCAAGGTAACACACTTCCTATGAAATCATTACCGATGAACTCATTTCTTCTGTCTTACAATTATTTCTGTCATTCTTTCAGCCGACATAGTTCCGTCGGCAGCCCCAGCCGATCAACCTGTGGTTCCATCGGCATCTTCTAGTCAGAGGCGAGAGATTGCCCTGAAACAAGTAAGTTATCCAACCCCCGTCTGCATTATTTATCAACACCTGACCATAAAATAACTCGTTTTATTTCTTTTTTAGGAGCAAGACTCCCCCGACAGTTTGTTCTCTTTCGCCATCGACATCTCCGAAGACGAAGGTGAAGAAGCAAGTTCCTCTCGGGCAGTTGGAATTACATCGGCAGAGATCAGGGCAAAATTGGAGGAATTGTCGGCCCTCCTCCATCAAGACACAGCCCAACTAGTCGATGATTCTGATTCAGCCAAAGTTTTGTTCAAGACCCTTAGAGGCCAAATCCCCGCCGATGCTGAAGAAGTTCTCTTTCAAGCCGCACATCTAGAGAGCCGTCAGCTGCAGTACCAGAGGGCTGCCCAACGTCTTGCCGACAGAGCTACTCAGACTCAACTTTCTGAGGAGATGATGAAAGAAAAGCTTCTTACCGATGAGAAGCATAAGAACATCGGCACCTTGAAGTCCTCAAGAGATGCACTAAAGCACAAGATCTCTGATCTGTCAGCAAAAAGAGAAGCCCTGTTGGCAGAGCTCAAGCAAGTGGAAGAAGCCTTGTCCCAGGCTCAGCAAGAGGAAAACCAGCTGCCTGAGGCGATCAAACTCCTTGAGCAAGAGCGAAACGTCCATGGCCGCAAAGCGCTGTAGTTGAAGAAGAAATTGAAGCCAGTGGAAGGCTCTGCCGATGAAGACATCAAAGAGATAGAAGGAGCCAACCAGATCCGCCTGCGTGCTATATCGGCGATCCAGGCATTGCTGAACATGTGAATTCTTCATCAGCAACATACTTGCTTCTTTCTGCTTTCCAAACTTCCTAATATTTAGTCTAGCCGATAGGACTATTATCGGCACCTTTTAAAACATTAAGTCTGGCCCTAGACACATTTTGATCCAGCCGATAGGAGTGTTATCGGCACTTAAACTCTTATGCATCAACCCATATGCTTGGGTAATACATCTTTATATATTTGCCATTTAATGCTCTGGGAAACTCGACCCCTTCGAGAGTTTCTAAAATATAGGCATTACTAGGAGCAGATCGACTTATCCGATAGGGACCCTCCCAATTGGGAGACCACTTCCCAAATTTTGAACTTTTAGTCCCGATCGGTAAGATTAACTTCCATACTAAATCTCCATCGGCGAACTCCTTAGCTTTTACCTTCTTATCATACCATCTGTCAACTCTCTTCTTATTTTCTTCTATACTCATCAAAGCCCTTATCCGATGCCCTACTAAATCATCTAATTCGTCTGTCATCAAAGTAACATAATCATCGGCAGCCAATTGATCCTGAAAAGATAGTCGCCTAGACCCGGTCTTGACCTCCCAAGGCAACACTGCATCATGCCCATATACCAACTGATAAGGTGAAACTTTAGTTGATCCATGACAAGCCATCCGGTATGACCATAGAGCCTCATTTAGTAACGTATGCCACCCCCTAGGGTTTTCTTCAACCTTCCGCTTAATAAGCTTGACAATTCCTTTGTTAGACGCTTCGGCCTGCCCATTAGCTTGAGCATAGTAAGGAGAAGAGTTTAATACTTTAATCCCCATACCGATCGCAAATTCATCAAACTCCCCTGATGTGAACATAGTACCCTGATCGGTAGTAATCGTTTGAGGAATTCCAAATCGGTAAATAATATGCTCTTTTACAAAATCAATCATATTGGCCGATGTAACTTTCTTCAAAGGAATAGCTTCAACCCATTTGGTGAAATAATCAGTGGCAACCAAGATAAACTTATGCCCTTTGCTATATGGTGGATAAATCTGACCGATTAAGTCAATAGCCCATCCCCGGAACGGCCAAGGTTTGATAATAGGATTCATGGCCGATGCGGGTGCTCTTTGAATGTTGCCAAATTTCTAACATCCTTGACATCCCTTGAAATATTTAAAGCAATCTTCAAGTATGGTCGGCCAATAATACCCATTTCTCCTAATCATCCACTTCATCTTAAAAGCCGACTGATGTGCTCCACACACCCCTTCATGAATTTCTCCCATCAAACTCTTAGCTTCATCATCACCCAAGCATCTGAGAAGAATCCCATCAATAGTTCGATAATACAATTCATCTTCGAGGAGCACATACTTGGTGGCTTGAAACCGAATTCGTCTCACAACATTAATCAATGATTTCTTTCCTCCAATCATCGGCACCGATTGCCGATATTGTATTAATCATAGGCTGATATCCCGAGGCATGCTGAGCCAACCGATTGGCCTCTTCATTATGCAATCGAGGAACATGCTCTAATCGGAAATCCATGAATTCCTTTAACAGTTGCATACTCCTCTCATGATAAGTTATGAGAATTTCACTTCGGCATTCATAACTTCCAGCCAATTGATTTATAACTAACATAGAATCCCCGAAGATTTCAACAGCATCAGCATGAACCTCCCGTAGCAATTCCAACCCCTTTATTAGGGCTTGATAGTCAGCTTGATTATTTGTTGACGTGGCAACAATCGGCAAGGAGAACTCATATTTCCTTCCCCAAGGGGAAATTAACACGATGCCGATTCCTGCCCCCCGGTCACATGTGGATCCATCAAAGAAGAGCGTCCAAGGTGCAATCTCCACTGTACCGCAATGTTGGGTTACAAAATCGGCCATAATCTATCCCTTAACTGCTTTAGCCGATTCGTAACGCAAGTCGAACTCCGATAGTGCCAAAATCCACTTACCGATCCTGCCACTCATAATCGACATAGACAGCATATATCGGACTACATCATCTTTGCAAATAACAGTGCATTCGGCCGATAGCAAATAATGCCTCAACTTAATATAGGAGAAATACAAGCATAAGCACAGTTTCTCAATAGCCAAATACCTGGTCTCAGCATCAATCAACCTCCTGCTTAAGTAATAAATCACACGCTCTTTCCCTTCAAACTCTTGAATTAAAGCCGAACCGATGACCATCCCATCGGTAGACAAATACAATCTAAAGGGCTTCCCTTGCTAAGGTGGAATCAGAACCGGAGGATTTACTAAATAATTCTTGATTTCATCCAGAGCCAACTGTTGCTCTTTCCCCCAAACAAATTCTTGACCGGCCTTTAACTTAAGAAGAGGACTGAAAGCACGAATTTTACCAGACAAATTAGATATAAATCTCCTGATAAAATTTACCTTGCCGATCAAGGACTGGAGCTCGGTCTTGTTGGTAAGGGCAACTATTTTGTTGAGGGCATCAATAGATCTTCGACTAATTTCAATCCCCTTTGATGTACCATGAAACCAAGAAACTATCGTGTCGATACACCAAATGCACACTTATTGGGATTCATTTTCAAACCATGCTTCCTTGTGCATTCCAACACCTTTCGTAGATCGGCAAGATGCTTTGTTAAGTCCCCAAACTTAACCACCACATCATCAATATAAATCTCCACCAGCTTGCCGATGAACTCATGAAATATAAAATTCATGGCTCTCTGATAAGTAGCACCGGCATTCTTCAAGCCGAAGGTCATGACTATCCATTCAAACAACCCAACGTGACCAGGACACCTGAATGCAGTCTTTGGAATATATTCTTCAGCCATGAATATTTGATTGTATCCTGCATTGCCATCCATAAAGCTGATGATCCGATGCCCAGCTGCAGCATCAACTAGCAGATCGGCAACCGGCATTGGGTAGCCATCCATCGGCGTAGCTTTATTGAGATTCCTAAAATCAATGCAAACCCGAAGCTTCTCATTTTTCTTGTAGATTGGAACAACATTGGAAATCCATTCGGCATACCGACACTGCTGAATAAATTTAGCTTCAATAAGTTTAGTTATTTAAGCCTTGATGTCAGGAAGAATATTAGGATTACATCGGCGAGCTGGCTGCTGATGTGGCCGAAATCCAGACTTGATAGGTAACCGATGTTCAACAATCGATCGGTCTAAACCAGGCATCTCAGTATAATCCCAAGCGAAGCAATCTTTATATTCCTTTAACAAATCAATTAACTGCTGCTTACACTCAGAATCTAACTTAGCACTAATAAAAGTAGGTCTAGGCTTATCACCACTACCTATATCTACTTCTACCAAATCATCGGCCGATGTGAACCCCAGGCCTAATTTTCCATCATCGGCGAACCTATCCATTAAAAACCTTCATCAGAACCGACTGCTTGGATCGGTGGAATTTCATAATCGGCAACCTTGAGAAAATCTTTTTCCTAGACTTCTCCTGAAATACACCTAGTTCTTTCATAGGTGTCTGCCTCAGCCGATGCAATAACATAGGAAGAATCTCCCGGGACAATTTCAATCTTGTCACCTACCCACTAAACCAAGCATTGGTGCATTGTAGACGGGATGCAACAATTGGCATGAATCCAATCTCTTCCCAACAGTAAGTGATAAGCACCCTTTCCACTAATGACGAAGAAGGTTGTCGGCAAGGTTTTACTGCCGATGGTCAACTCAACGCATATGGCTCCCTTGACCAGAGACACGTTACCCTCAAAGTCTTTGAGCATCATATCGGTCTTGGTCAAATCCTGATCTCCTTTTCCAAGCTTCCGATACACTGCATATGGCATGATATTGATAGCAGCTCCACCATCAATTAAAATCTTGGTCATTGGCTGACCATCCACTCTTCCTTTGACAAACAGGGCCTTAAGATGTTGCCTTTCATCATCGGCAGGCTTTTCAAAGATAGCTGTCATAGGATCCAGAGCCAACTGAGCTATCTGGTCGGAAAACTCCAACTCATCATCACCGGACGGCGCGAGGAATTTCATCGGCAACATAAATACCATGTTGACATCTGCCGATGGACCTTTTCCCTTAGGATCTGATTGTTGCTGATCCCCAGACTGGCCAGAGTTCTCGCCCTTGCTTAACTCCTCTCGCCTCTCGCGTTGCAACCTTCTCTTCTGCGTCTTAGTCAACCCCTCTGGACACCATGGAGGAAGTTGCTGCTGCCTTACCGATGGGCGATGATTTTCCCTTGACTCCATCCGATAAGTATTGGCGTCCCTGCAGAAGATGAACTCATCGGGAACCCGTGCATTAGCCATCTCTTCAAGTTCTTCCTGGTTCTTGGGAAAATATTCAACATGATCGCCGAGCCTGTCATGCACACTGAGCCTGCCCCCCAGCCGATCATGAACGGACGCTCTCCCCCTAATCGGCCCATCAAATCGCCGATCATCATTGTGATAGCGCCTATCGGATCTGTCATACCGACCATAACCGTTGCACTCAGAACAATCTCTCACAGTAGGAAGCTTGATATTTTCCTCCCAGCAATGGATGAAGAATGGACAATTCCAGTGATCTCTGTGCCGATTCCACTCTTGTCGGCGTCTTTCTTCCTCCCGATGGTATTCTTTCTGCCGGCACCGATACCGGTCCTCACATTGCTGCCAACTTTCCCGAGGCCTTCTGTGAGTTATCACAATACCAGATCGAGGAGGCCTTCCTGAGTTGGTTCCTTCCTAGATCAAGCCTTTTCCTTTTGCATCGGCAGTAGTAATCTGATGCTAAGGATCTACCGATGCACTTCTTTCAGCTGCTTCCGATGTTAAGACCTTGGCCTTTCCCTTAGCATCCAGCATGTTTGTTGGGAAAGGGTGTTGATCAATCTTCATCGGCTTCTGAGTTTGGGAGCTGTCAAATTTGATCCTCCCAGATTCTATAGCCGATTGCAGCTGCTGTCTAAAAACTTTACAATCATTAGTGTCGTGAGAAGTTGCATTGTGCCATTTGCAATATTTCATCCTTTTCAATTCCTCAGCCGATGGGATCACATGATTGGGTGACAATTTGATCTGACCCTCTTGAAGTAGAAAGTCAAATATCCTATCAGCCTTAGTGATGTCAAACGCGAACTTCTCTGGCTCTTTATGTCCAAAAGGACAAGACATCGGCTTTTTATTTTTCACCCATTCTGCCAAGCCGATGACTGGTTCCTCATCAGAGTCCGAGCTTGCCGCTTCATCCACAAATGATACCTTTTTATTCCATGCTCTCTTGGGCTCAAAAGGCTTGATATCTTGATCAGAAATTCTCTGCACCAAATGACTTAAGCTTTCTAACTCCTGAGATGCATACTTGTCCCTTATGTGCGGCAATAAACCCTGGAAAGCCAAATCGGCTAGCTGCCAATCATCCAGAACCAGGCTATAGCATTTGTTCTTGACCTCCCGTATCCTCTGCACAAAACTTTCAACCAATTCATCATTGCGTTGCTTCAATTTGACCAAATCGGTGATCTTCTTCTCATGGACGCCAGAAAAGAAGTATTAGTGGAATTGCTTCTCTAGATCGGCCCAAGTAATCACTGAGTTAGGAGGTAATGATATGAACCAAGTGAAAGCCGATCCAGATAATGATGATGAGAACAAGTGAACCCTTAACTCATCCCGGTTAGCAGCTTCCCCACACTGAATGATGAACCTGTTGACGTGCTCCATGGTTGACATGTCATCTTGCCCAGAAAACTTAGTAAAATCTGGTACCTTGTACCGATTTGGAAGCGGGATCAAATCATATGCGGGAGGATACGGTGTCTGATAAGAGTAAGTGTTGACTTTGGGTTTTATCCCAAATTGGTCTCTCATCACTTCAGCAATCTTATTGGCCCAATAAGCATCGGCATCTTGCCGATGAGGCGGTTGCGGATCCGGCACCTGCTGGTAAGCTTCCATGTGTCTGTGCGGTGCACGATCTGCTTGGAATATTGGGTTAATCATTTGGCCACCCATCTGCTGACCACCAAACTGCTGTTCGCCGATTTGCTGCCCAAGATTCATTAGCTGGTTGGGCAATCCCTGATTGTGGAACCCGGGGTAGATCTGGCCTTGCTGGAACCCTATAGCCTGATGATTCTGTTGGGGCGTCTCCGGAAAGACTTGCTGCCCAAGCCATCCACTACTAGCATTCATCGGCATAGGTCCTGCCGATGACTGGTAATTGGGCATCATCATTGAACTGACATACCCTGGCTGAGTCATAAACCTCTGTTGCATCAGCATTGAGTCTGCCGATGCGTTAGGCATCTGGAACGTTGGAGCTTGAGAATTCCCAGTGTAAGGCCTTGTAGTAGTAGTTGTAGTATACTAGGGACTCTGATTCATCGGCATATTTGGGGGTGCCGATGCCATAGGAGCCTTGCCTCTCATATCAGCTGCCTGAGATGTGCCAGGTGTCTTCAAGTATTCCGGGGGCATACCGAAACCCCACTAGTTAGGAGGAGGGACTGGTCCTGACATCGCCGATGCCAATAGATCTGTAGTGAGCTTGATCTGTTCATCTGAAGTCGGTGGACTAGTTGTCATCGGCGTAGATTGTGCATTAGTGACTCCTAACATGCTTGGAGGAACAGGAATTTCTGTGCCCGCAACGGCTGTAGCAGCCGATGGAGCTGTGACCACCGGTGATCCTGGCTGATGATGAGAAGGGCCCACATAATTTGGTGGCAACTGTCCTTCCTTAAAAGTTTGGTGGCAACTGGCATTGAAAACCGTATTGGACAGCACACCAGCTTGGTTGATCAAAGCACGGTTAATAGCACTATCAACCATATCTTGAAGTTTACCAGGATTGGCTTCAAAAGTAACCTGTCGAGGCATCGGCAGCACATCCTTCTGGATCACCTTGCCGCTCCTGTTTATGCTGAAAGACCTTAAGCATTACTGCTTGTAATCCTCCATGGCTTTAGCAATAGCTTGCTTCTGCTCATCTTTGAGATTGGCTTCCGTCACAGGGATGACATTCTCCTGATCAAACTCAGTAGTCGACATGTCGATCTTGATCTTGAATCTAGTCCCACTGGGCGTGCCAAAAGATGTGTTGGTGCAAAAGCTGATCTGCAAACACAAAGGGCTAGTACCCGATTTAAACGTTAAGCCGTGCTAGCCGATTTGACCTTACTATCGGCAAAGGTGATAACTCGAATACTTTGGTCCCGACAACAGCGATGCGCCCGGATGCCACGGCCAAGAGGTATTCACGCGGAACATGGGAACACGCCGAGCTTAAGTCGACGAATTCTAAAGAACTCGTAATAAAAAGGAAAATATGACGAAGTTGTCGAAAAAGTAGATGCTAGAATATGAGTAAAATCTTGTGTTTGATTGATTGATAGATGTCTCGATTACAAGGCCCCAAGGTCTACATTTATACCCTACTCAAAGAGCTACAACCAGACACGACTAGAATTCGAATTCCAAATTTAAACAGAATCCGTGTACAAAACGATTTAAATAACTAAGGAAAACATAAAACTATCCTGCCATGACAAGCTGGGACACGACCACGGACCACTTGGTAACATCCAAGTCTTCCTTCTACGTCATCGGCAGACTCCCCATCGGCAACGATTAATACTGGCTATCGGCATAAACATATCACCACCCATGGACTTAGCCACACTCAGCTGTCTCTTCATCGGCAACCACCCTTATCGGCAACTCTCCTGCAAACCAGTCACTATTGCCTCTTCTTGCCGATCTACACTCTACCGATCCTGGGTACGTGTCCCAAAACAATGTCAACAACAAGGCAGGTAGATAGGTGGTAAATTCAAGGAGTAGCTATGCACCAACGGTGTAAGGGAACTCCAATAACTTAATGCAACAGAGTAAACAATCATGATATAACAAAGTAAGTAAGCGGAAATTAGGGAGACTTATAATGCTCTGGGGCTTGCCTTTCACGAAGGAGCTAGGCCTGTGATCGGGACACTCTTGTAGCTCTTCTTTCGGCTCATGTCCCTCTGAAAGTCCCTGCACCGGGGACTCCTCCTGCTCCTCGGGCTCTACCACGTTCTTCTACGAGCCTGTATGATGCATATGCACAAATGAACAAAGGTGCAGGATGCTCGAGGTGCAGTGGTATGCAAGTGAAGGCAAGCTGATCATGATATGATTTTTATGGAGTAAGTGCATACTTCTTCTCCGGTAGAGAAGAGTCATGATGAATGAAACAAGAAATTATTACTACTAAGAAGTCAACATCATCTAAGAACACGTAACCTAGTCAAACCATCGACTGCATTCTCTTCTACAAGCTACTACTAAACCAGCAAGCTATCATAGTGCTTCAAAGATACACCAATCCCAGTTTACTCTATCTATTTCATGCATAGCAAGGGCTTAATTATTTATTATTTACTAGGCCTATAGCAGTAGCATGTAGTTCTGTACTTCAATACATTCTACAAAAATTACAGCATGTCACAGATCATATATAAAGTCTACCACAAAATTTTCACAGTATTTGGGTAAGTAATGTAGCCTACACAAAAATCACAAGTTTATTAATATAATTAGGGGAAAGTACTCTACTCATTCAAAAGTGTCAAACAACAGGTTTCATATTTTTCCAGATTACTTACTAACATAAGAAAGGCTCATAAAAATTCCTAGAGTAATTGCATGATCAGATTAATTATTAAAAACCATAAACTACTGCCATGCAAGCATTTAAATCAATATAAATTATTTAATACAACAAATATTATGTTTCTCATTTTTCCCAGTAACTACACAGTCATACCAAGCAAATAAAACAAGACTCATATTTTTTGGTACATATTTTATTTTCTATGCATTTTCTGAGAAACAAAAATTATTTGCATTAATTAAATCTTTACAGAAAAGATAGTCAAACATAACATGCAATGGTACCAAACTGTAGGCCTACATCTGTAGAGTAAAACAAAATTTGTTTTACCATTTTTGTAGCTTCCTAGCACAAGTTATGGATTTTACAAACTTTAAATCTTTTTTCTGGAAATTATTTTCTTAAATCGAAATTCAAATCGGCAGATCTCTGCTAGGTGCACCCGGTGCAGTGCATCCACGTCTGCTCTCCGAGACCTTTAGGTGGGACCCCGACCCCACGTTGTCAGTGGCACAAAGGGAGGGGTGGACTCCGGCGAACGGAACTCGCTGCCGGTGAGGTCTCAAGCGACGGGACCGCCACCGTCGTGTTCCCCTTGATCTGGCGCGTCGAGGAGTACCCTCAATGGCAGCTCGGAGGCTCAGGAGCATGGGGTTCCACGCGCATGACGGAACGGCGGCCCGGCTCACCGCCAGTGAGGCGGCTCTGGGCGGGATTGGATTAGCCAAGGGCTAGAGGAGGTGCGAGGAAGCGAGATGGATCCAATGCGCGAGAAAACAGGGTGAGAAGAGGATGGAGGAAGCGTGGCCATGTGAGCCGAAAGCTCGCTGGAGTTTGAGCTCACTTTGGTGAGCTATTGTGGCCACGATGGGGCTTACCCTGACGGTTGAGCGCGAGCACTGGATGGTGGAAGCGAAGCGGAGGTGAATGACGCCCTCGGACGCGAGCTCGGGTGGCTGGTTTGGTCGGCGGCGAGCTTCCAAGGCTCGGCGGCGATGGCGGGATAGCGGCGCTGCTGCTGCTATTATTGTGAGCGTGAGAGAACGAGGGCGAGCGAGAGAGAGCGTAAATGAGAGGGAGCGAGGCGGGAGCGGCAGAGCGGGCTTAGTGGCCGACCGAATGCTACCGAGGCGTCGCATGGCCGCCACGCGGTGGTCGCGGCCTGCCAACGCGCCACGGCGACACTGGCGCTACCGCCGCGTGCGCGGGCGAGGGGAGGGAGAAAGGGGACGCAGGCCGAGCCGGCTTCGGCCAATGGGCCAGAAGCGAGGCGGCGGCCCACTAACGCCCCTGCCCCTTTTTTCTTTTTTTTGAATTTCTTTTCTCAAATGTTTTCAAATTCAATTTTGATCAATTTAAAAGCATTTTCAGAGTTGGCCTCAAAAACAAAAGCTGTTCAAAATAAAATTCTCTATAACTATGCTTTAAGGTGGAACCCAAACTTCTAAGTAGAATTTGAATTACAAATTAAAACTAGTTCTATGTTTAAATAAATTTATTTTGGGGATTTTTGAAATAATTTCAAATTCTCCAATTCTAGAGCTCCAAAAATCTCACAAAAATTTTCTTAATTCATCTCAAACATAAACCAACCAAGTTTGGGCATCTCAACAATTTTTAAAGCAAGCATGGTGATCTAGCATTATTAGATCTACATTAAAACATGCATATAAAATCATATTTAATTTTAAAATGCACATATGATGGAATGCCCATGCTCATGCTTTATGAGAGTGCTTATGCATGATTTATGAGACTTAGTGCATGCTTAACACCTAGGGGGTTACAGCCAAGACTTCATGGAGATTGGAAACACCATCGCCATAGAAAGAGTTAATCAAGATATCATACTACTTCGCCTCTTTCCATTCTCGCTAGTGGGAAGAGCGAAGCAGTGGTTCTATGCCAACAAAGAAGACATCAACACATGGGTAAAGTGTTCCAAGGCCTTTTTAGCAAAATTCTTCCCAATAGGCAAGAGAAGTGCCTTAAGAGAAAAGATTACCAACTTCCAACAGCAGAAGACAGAAACCATTACAGAAGCATGGGAGCGTTTGCAAGGATACATTCAAAATTGTTCTCATCATGGAATGGAAGAATGGTTACTCATGCAAGGATTTTATCATGGATTAAATGAAAAGACGCGTGAGCACCTAGATGCCACTGCTAAAGGATTGTTCTTATCACTCACTCTTGGGAAAGCTAAGGAGCTTATGGAGAAGATATCAGATAATCAAAGCTGGTCCCAAGACAAAGGTGAAGAAGCAATTGAAGAAGTAAATGGACTATCCACCAAGAAGGATAACTTGCTCCATTGGCTAGAACAGAGGGTCAAGTACAAGGAAGACCAGATGGCGATTGAAGCAATATCTAATTCAAGTCCCGCCGTTAGGAAAGTTCCACATCAACCAAATTGGAGACAACATCAAAATGGCAAAGGTATGAATTTAGGTAATTTTACAAAGCAACCTTCTTTATATGCAGCAATCTAAAATCAATCTAGACATTAGAGCTAGGCTTGCTAATAATGACAAAACCTTGGAAGATATAAATGTTAAAATGGATAGTTTCTCATCTGCCATTAATGACCAACTTGAGTATAAGAAAAATATAGAAGCAAAAGTAGCACAGTTGGCTGCTATGTTGTTGGGAATATGCCCTAGAGGTAATCATAGAGATGATGATATTATGATTGTATCCATAACATATATTATGAGTTCAGTGAATATCCATTATAGACAAACTTGTATTGATTAACAATTATGTGAATTGTTTGTGAAACTCTTTTACTTGTATGGTTATTCTAAAGTTGTCCCTGATCAGAGTTCGTGTAAGGAAACACATAAACATTAGATTAGCACATGTATTAGTTGATGACTTTGTTTCACAAGTCATAGACATAGAGATGTCAAACTAATAATGTGGGCACATGTATGACATGGGGCTGGACTGACCCAATATGAGATGTTCTGATAATCTCTTTATACATCATGTACGTTATGTCCTTAGACCTGAGATTGTCGTATGTTCTCAAAATGTGAAACGACCTACTTAGGGACTATTAAATGCTACTCAGTTATAGGGTAGTTATAAAGGTGGTCTTCGGGTTTGTCAGGGAACATGTTGTGAGAACTAGATGATCAAGATGGAACTTGCCCCTCTCTATATGAGAGAGATATCACTGGATCACTCATGTGATTGGATCAACAAATGCATGGCCGTGCTTGGGTTAAGTGTTAACCCACGAGTTGGACCAAATATCGTGTAGCAAGGGAATAACATGTATATGTATGTAGTGGTTCATCTGATATGATCTTTGCGTATGTATAGGAGTTGTCACGTCTTGCTAGAGGCCGTTGTCAACTATTGGGCGAGTAGGAGTACTCGGCCCATGTCTATATGCACGTGAACCCATAGGGTCGCACGCTTAAGGGGCTGGAAACCTAATTCAGGTTGGACCCGAATTAGACAAGGCTTAGGGTTTCTAATTGAGCCCTCGACTTGGGGCTAATTGGAGGATGCCTATATAAGAGAGGGAGGGGGCGCGGCCAGGGTTCATCCCACGCCATCAGGCAGCCGCCGTCGCTCACCCACGCTCGCGCCTTTTTGTTCCTCGCGGACCTAGCAGTCTGGAGGCGCAATGCTTCTTCCCCACACATGTGGGATACCATGGAGGTGCTGCATCTAGAGCACAAGGACGAACTACGGGAAAGGGATTGGCGTGGTGGACGACCATGCAACTACACGGCACTGCTACTACACGCACAACTACACCGAGTCGCTTCCGCTGCATCTGCGCGTCTAGTGGTAATCCCGTGATCTATAACTTGCAGTTGATCCTTGTTTATGAGGTCAAAATTTTTGTTTCCTAGCTAGCATAGCGTGCTCATAATCCATCAGTGGTATCAGAGCCGTTACTGCGTTATTATAGATTCGATTGGATATATATAGAGATATGTGCAGTTTTAGATGAGTCTCATGATCTTGGTTCATGGTTTTGCTCTGATGGTATTGTAACGATCTACTCGTACCGGTCGGAATTCTGCCATCTGAGTTAACTGATACATGTAAACCCAGTCATGGTGAGATAGAGATCAATTAGATTGATCTAATTGAACCCTAGGTCAAGTGCTGGGTGCTACCGGGCGGTGGATTGCCAGGCAAAGTGTTGTTCGGTAAAACAGTCGTAACTTTTGATCCGTAACTCGGATTGAGACGATCTCTAAACAAAAATCATAGAGAAAAAAATTTACATCCGATTCACTTGGTGAAACTATGTTTGGCGAAATTAGAATTGCAAAAAAGGCTGGGAAAATAGAGTTTTTGGCCCTACAAATTTAGATGTCCGAATCAGTTAACTCTGTTTTGCAGGGATTCATGACTATTATAGCCCTTATGTGTATGTGATGCATGTATGTAATAAATTCATGGCTTGCACATCATGATAATGACAACATGGCTGGAGCCACATAGATATTGCCCACCCGATGTAATGGCCTACGTATCAATCTATGATGATCCTACCCGCAACTATGTAATTTTAATTTACTGCCTTGCGTTAGTGATAGCTAGTCTTGGTGGAATCATTACTGGAGATGGCGAACATGGATCATGGAGGTGGAGATCGCCATGATGAACAGATAGATGGAGATGCAGATCCCCAAAGTGATAATGGGCTATACCAAGTCATATCTGTGTTAATGTCGTTCTTACTATGTTCTACTTTCATATGCGATGATGTTTTGTCTACATGCGTGCGGTAGTGAAGTAGAATGATCCCTCAGTAATGTTTAAGTTACATGCTTCCCCAAACCTTGCACTGTCATGCGTCTTGTACAATCGTTGGTAGGTCAATGAAATTAGAGTGGCACTGGTTTTCCTTGACTAGGCAGGTTCGTATCGGATACTTACTGTAGAAGGGTTGGTTTCTTGAACATGGTTATCCTAACAGTTAGGGACCTTGGAGCATAAGTAGTTGGGTAACACAAACATAGAGATGTCATCCCAACAACAAGAGTCATATGTGATATGATTAGCAAGGAGTTGCTTACCGATCTACCATGTCTACTAGCGGTGATGCTAAAGCTAACTAATATACTTGTTAGTTGTGGGTCTTGAATCACTAAGGATCAATTGAGGGATATTGATTTTAGTTGGAGTAGATTTTATTTAATATTATTTACTGTATCTTGGATACATTGTCTTAGTATTTTGCATTACTTTTGTTGTAGATTAATGGCGCCCACCAATCAAACATTTACTTTGCACTCAATTCTTGAGAAAGATAAGTTGAATGGAACAAACTATGTGGATTGGATCTGCAACCTGAGAATTGTTCTCAGGGTTGAGAAAAAGGAACAGATTCTGGACACCCCATTACCAGAAGCACCTGAGGATAATGCATCTACTGTAGAGAAGAACGCTTACAAGAGAGCATGTGATGCTGATCTTGAAGTGAGTTGCCTCATGCTTGCTTGTATGGAACCTGAGCTGCAGATGCAGTTTGAGAATAATCATGCAGCGTATGATATTACCATAGCGCTTAATCATATGTTCCAGGCTGAGGCTAGAACTGAAATGTTCCAAGTCTCAAAAGCTTTTGTTCATTGCAAGCTAGTAGAGGGCGCACTAGTTGGCCCACATGTAATCAAGATGGTTGATTACACTCAGAGGTTGGAGAAGCTAGGCTTCCCAATTGGCCAAGAGTTGGCTACTGATTTCATTCTCTCGTCTCTTCCGCCCAGTTATGGAAACTTCATCTCGAACTACCATATGCATGGGGCAGAGAAGGGCTTGAATGAGTTGTGTGGCATGCTGAAAACAGCAGAGGCTGACATCAAGAAGAGTGCAGGCAGTAGCCAAGTGTTGGCTGTCCAAAACAAGCCTAACTTTAAGAGAAAGAAGGGCAACACTTGGAAGAAGAAAAAGGGCAAGGCTAAGGATGAGATCCATAAGCCAAACCCACCTGCACCTAAGGCTGGCCCAGATGCTGATGCTCAGTGCTTTCACTGTAAGGGGAAAGGTTACTAGAAGAGAAACTGCAAGTTGTACTTGGCATCCTTGAAGAAGGATGGCAGAGGTAAAGGTACTTCCACTCCACATACACTTGTTGTTTATGTTACAGATATTTTCCTCGTTAACTCTTATATTAATTCTTGGGTATTTGATACCGGATCAGTTGCTCATATTTGCAATACGATGTAGGGAATGATAAGATGTAGAAGCGTTGAAAAGGGAGAAGTTGATTTCCGCGTGGGCAATAATGCAAGAGTTGCTGCGTTAAATGTCGAGACGATGCAACTTCATCTACCATCAGGATTTATTTTGGAATTGAATTATTATTATTTTGTTCCTAGTTTAAGTCGAAGCATTGTGTCTCCTTCATGTTTGATGAAGGATGGTTATTCATTTGCGAGCAAAGACAATGGTTGTGTGATCTCCAAGAATAACATATTTGTGGCTTATGCATCCATTGTGAATAGGTTATTTATTTTAAATCTTGATGATGGACCTATCTGTAATGTTAGTGCTAAAAGGCCTCGGCTTAATGAGTTAAGTCCTACTTATTTGTGGCATTGTCGTTTGGGTCATATAAGTGAGAGTCGCATGAAGAGGCTCCATGATGATGGGCTTTTAACTTCATTTGATTTTGAATCATACGAGACATGTGAGTCTTGCTTATTGGGAAAGATGACCAAGGCACCTTTCATGGGTTTTCCTAAGAGAGCATCTGACTTATTGGAACTTGTACATACTGATGTATGTGGACCAATGAGCACAACAGCTAGAGGTGGATTCCAATACTTCATAACTTTCACTGATGATTTTAGTAGATATGGATATGTCTACTTAATGAAACATAAGTCTGAAACATTTGAAAAGTTCAAAGCATTTCAGAATGAAGTAGAGAATCAACATGGCAAGAAAATTAAGGCTTTGCGATCTGATCGTGGAGGCGAATATTTGAGTCACGAATTAAGCAATCATCTAAAAAGTTGTGGAATCGTTCCACAACTTACGCCACCTGGAACGCCTCAGAGGAACGGCGTGTCCAAGTGACGTAATCAAACTTTGTAGGACATGGTTCGATCTATGATGAGTTAGTCGGACCTACCTTTATCATTTTGGGGATACGCTCTAGAAACAACCGCTTTCACTTTAAATAGGGTATCATCTAAGTTTCTAGCGAAGACACCATATGAGATGTGGACTGGTAAGTGTCTGAAAGGTCCTTGTTTGGTTTTGGTAATTGAGTGACAACTTAGGTGGACTAATAGTGTTTATGTGAGATACACAGGAGATTAGTCCATAGGTGATGATGTGATGATGGAGGAGCTCATTGCATATGAGACATGACATGGAGTCATGTGACCAAGGTGGAGAAGATCAAGATGAGGCTTGGCTTGATGGACCGGTTGCAAGAGTGAAGGGCAAGTCGGAGGCTTTGAAGCGAGGGACCGCGTGTGACGGTGAAGCTTGAGCAAGACTTGGCACCGATAGACCGAGGCAACGGTGAAGAGCAAGTGAGGTGAAGATCGATGAACCAATACGGTCACGTGATGATATGAAGTGGATCATATCATTTGGTGATTGGTTGGTGCATGTGTTGCATCAACATTGGAGGAGATGGAATGGAAAGCGCAAGGCAAAGGTATAACCGAGGGCTTTTCCATTTCACCGGTCATAGGTGTGTAGAGAAGTTTATGACCGGATTTAGGATAGATGGCCGTACTATCAAGAGGGGCAAACTTGTTTGCATATCGGTCATCTAGTGCCACTTGAGTGATCTAACTTTGCATACGTGTTAGGATCGAGTGGCGTGGAAAGTTTGAGATGCTAACTCCTTTGGTAAAATGTTTGTGAAAAAGCTAACACACTTGCACATGGTGGTGTACACTTGGTGGTGTTGGCACATTTACAAAGGAGGTGGAGTTCCTAGGGATGAGAGGGGTGTGGGTTCCTCTCTCCCTCCCGCCGAGCTTGCGAGGCGTTCTCCAAATTTCCCACCCGCGCAATAGAAAATATACACTTAATTT